>NC_142530.1:24380464-24552964 GCF_964205215.1 Stylophora pistillata
AGCGCAAACACCAAGAGCAGAAGCCTAGAGATCATCAAATGAAAACCAGAGAAACAGAGAGTGTCTTATATCTCAGTGTTCTTCATCGGCTAACGAATAAGGACTTGTGGTTTAAATTTGATAGAACTGGTTCAATATTAAGAATTATCGTTGTAATGAGGAAGTTAAAAGTTCGAGAAAGCAAATATCATTCATCTTGTGGTATCAAAATCGTTAAAATACGTACTCGTTGGTTGTCACCAACTGCCAATATTTTCAATGACGGTGAAGCATATGAGCTAACAAGCCGCCTCCCGGCTACCTCATTTGATTAGAGCGCTGGACTGTTGTGCGGGAGGTCGAGGTCGATGGTTTGAGCCCCGGCCGGACCAATACTCAAGGTCTTAAAATAACTGAGGAGAATGCGCTACCTTCCTATAATATCAAGAAATGGATAGACATTCTAGTCTTCTCGGATAAGGACGAAAAAACCGTAGGTCCCGTCTCCTGCATCTAATAATTAGTTAATTTGGTTAGACAGGGGACGTTAAAGAACCCAGTCACGAGATTACTGTGATGTGGTCTGGCCTGTTTACTGGGAATTGGGGGGAGGAGGCATCTTCAAATAGGTTTCCTTCGATTGTTTGTAAACTGCTGATGCAGTCCGGCCAAAGTCCCCCGAAAGGTGTCGTAATGCGCATTTGATCATATCCACATGTTAATTTGCGCAATATAAATATTGAATTATTATTCTAATCAGAGAATGTTTAGAAATACATTTGATAATAAAAATTAACGGTAAAAAACTAATAATAATATGCTTTCTCGAACTTTTAACTTCCTCATTACAACGATAAAAAAGGTTCCAGTAGTATTCTTTACTTGGACAAGGCCACGTAACTGTTCGAAATTTTTCTTGGGTGTTTCGGTAGAGGAGTTTCTTCGAACTTTCATCACATAATTCAAAGAAAAAGGCCGTGTACGCATCAATTGATAGAAATTTGATTTGAAAATCTTGCCATATTCCTCGGCAATTCTAAACAAAAATCGTTTACTTCATCACTATGGATAATCGTTTACAGAAAAATTAACACTTAAATCGAAAATGAAACTCTAAAGAATTGCAAAAAAAGAAAAAAAGAAAAGAAAAGAAAGAAAAAAAAGTAATGCCGGCCATTTAGTCTTGAAAGACTTATTCACAAGTGTATTTTCGTGGTTTTTTTTCAATGGATCCAGGATTTCAGAAATCTCGAGGAAATGTATGATTAAAAGGGGGTAAGTTTCTCAAGAAACTGTGGTGCTTTGCCGGCGGTGGAGTATAACAAGATAATTTGGTGTTATCAACTGAGTCGATAATGTAACTTGAGGGTCTCAGTGAGGGGAAGGGGAGGTCACGTTGACGGTTGACGGTGTCAAGTAAGCCCTTTTGACGGTTGACGGTTAAATTTTAGGTCATTTGACGGTTGATTTTTTGGAATGCCGTTTATAAAACGAACTGAACGCGCGAATTTGGCTGTAATTATTCATAATGACGCGTTTGTACAGAACTGTCAATTTATAACACTTTTTATTCATAAATGACTAACGTTTTATGACACCGGAAGTGTTTCCACACCGGAAGTCAGTTCTGTCGCTAACCAGTTTTACTCGCGACTAGAAGTTTTAGGACTTACATAAATGTATTTTTGTGATAAACAGCAGAACTTGACCTCAGCTAAGGCAATCGTTTAGTTCTTAATCAAGAATATCTGAGATATTTGACGGCTAACGTTGGCCTGCTTATTTGTAAAAATATTGCGTTTTGACGGTTGACGGTTAATATTTTGGCCATTTGACGGTTGATGGTTGCCTGCTAACCCCATCGAGACCCTCTAAACTGGCCTACTTTAAGAGTTTTTGAGTTTTAGCCCTTCATCAAAGCGAATGGAGTGGGTTGAAAGTGTGTCTATGTGCAAAAAATTGAGCTATCGGTGGGATCATTCTAACGAGAAAAACAAGAATAAATTAGTTGAATGCTGATTAATTGAGTGCCGATTTGAAAGTTTTTTTCGTTTTCGCCATTTTTACGTTGAGCCGGGAATGGGTCGAGTTGGTTAGCGCAGAGCATGATGGTGCGACTTTAGGGGACGCCATATTATCAGAATTTACGGTTTGGGAGATACAAAATGGTTAAAATAGCGAATTGCTGTGTGCCTGAGTGCACTAATAACTGGAGAAACTCTCCCAAATTGAGCTTCCACAGTCTTCCAAGCGATCCAAAAGTGCTAAGAATGTACGAGAAGCTCATACGAAACAAAAATCTCAAGAAAAATTCTTCTAGTACTCGCATCTGTGGCGCACAAAAGGGTTGAAGTACGGATCGTAATACGACCAGGAACAACTTCATTGCAAGCTGAAAATGAAAATATTGAAGACTCTGGATGCCCTAACGATGCCACGACAAACAGTGTAGCTATGGACGTCCAAGATGAAAAATGTAGAGATCAGTGCACTCAAACAGACTGTTCACACGAGTCAGAATCTCTAAAGCAAGAAATCTTAGTTCTCAAAGAAAAGTTAACGTCCCTTGAGGCAAACATTAACGAACTGAACACTAAACCAAAGTTTGAATTGAGTGAGCACAAAGATAAAGATGATGACATTGCCTTTTATACCGGCTTTCCCAACTATGATACATTTTTGTTATGTTTTGGCCTTTTGAAGGAGAAAACTACACACTTATGCTACAAGAACCATGATGAAACTGAATATCCTTCAGAATACAGGAAGCCAGGCAGTGTATGGTATTGACTGCTGCACTTGATGAACATTCGTTTTCTTTCTTTCCATACACATCCTTTACAAATTTAACCGTTCCTGAACAGTAGTGAGCTCTTGTTTTCATTTCTTTGGAATGCTCCATTTACAAGGTTTTGATGTACAGGGAAATCCACTTTCTGTGGTTGTGCTAGCAGCTTTCTTACATGCATCTTCCATAGCAAATAAAGTAGCAGCTAGGTGATTGCACCATCCATCATTTCCTGAGGGGCATGGGCAGACAGCTTGTTTAACTTGTGAACTTGCATTTATTGTCATTTTGACAGTGTAGATGTTTTTATTCTTGTCAGCTTGCTTGTCATAAGATGACTTTACTTGGCTCTTGACGTAAAACAGTTCACCTTCCTGTTTAATATAAATTCCTTCCACTTTTCCTGATTTATAAAAATTGTATCCCGTGACAATTGGTTTTTTAACAGATAATTGTTTTTTAAACTCAACATCGTTGATTAAAAACTTCCAAATTTGGGGATAGCCAACATTCAGCTTCAAGTTGATTCCTACAAGTTTTGTGGTTTTCTGAACTGCCATAAGCTGTGTAGAATAATGAGGGAGATTGAAGTGTCTAACAACTGGTTTGGATGTGTCCTTGCCCTTCCTTTCTACGTCACAAAGGTATTCTCGGAGTTGGTCCCCTAGTTGTCTCCCTGTTTCTCCAATTTATAGTTGTTTTTAAATAAGTGAAAGTTATGTAGTAGATGACATTGGTGGACAAGCTCTTGAAGTGATCAGTACTCTTAATGGATAGCTTGGGTCTTTTCGTGCAGATTACATGATTATGTGTTTTCCGCTGTGCCATAGACTTAGGTGTTCGATTGTATCGTTGAATATTCGATAAACAGACAGGGATGAAAAACGTCTGCCCATGCGTGGCGTGAGCCTGTAGATGTTGTCGTTAGCGAGCTATTCAATCATTTGATCAGTGAAATGTCGGCGCAAATTAAACTGTGTCTTCGTAGTTATATTTTGCCTTTCAAACTGGAATGTAGGGATGCTATTTGAAAACAACTTCTGTAAACTCGTCGAGATGTTGAACGAATTATTTTGGGGAAGTGTTTATTTGCTTGCTCTAGAGCCAACAACAGTCAGTACTCAGTAAGGAAACACATTTTAAGCTTAATTTCTTTGAGTATAATTTACCTCTATTTTAGATTATAAACTAAGAGTAAAATTGATAGAAGGTAAATAATACCATGCTTTGGTAATAAAGGTGAATCTCAAAGAAAAATGGAACTTTTTATCAAGGCAAAGCGAAAGCACACCCATCCTACAAGGTGTTAATGATAGAAGAAATTGAAAATGCTACCCGATGCAAAGCTACAACACAAGTTACAAATTGCATTACATATCGCTTTTGCTGGAACTTGACATTCATTACAGTCCCAAGAGTATATAGTGGTATTGGAAATTAGTTATTTCCATATAGCACGAGAGAAGCTCCTATGAATGCTGCCACATGAAATCCATTCACGGTTCTCGAGGATGTACTATCAAAAAGAAAAATTCCTGGGGAAGTTGGAATAAGTACAATAGTGTTGGAACTCAAATGAAAACAGAAGTTGGAATTGCTTCAGGATAAATGCTGACAGGGAGCTCAGGACCCATAGTGGTTTGGCTGATGATATTGTTCAATGCTTTAGGGACTTACAGAGGTGGTAGCACACCAAGGGTTTGAGGAGAGTTTTGTGTGATTGAATCATAGATCCTGTTGCCTAGTAAGATTCCTTGAACAATTATCCAGTCCACTCAGGCCTGACTCAGTGGACTGCTTATTACAGAAGTATCCTCATTTGACGAATAAAACAATTTGCTAACCAAAAAGGCAGTAAGTGTGCATGAGTTGCTTCCTGTTCTGCTCAGAAAGAACCAGAAAGTAACATTGCTATGTTATGTGGTTGGATGTTGACTGTTTTTTTGTTTTTCTTTTTGTTTTTTTTTTTTTTAAGAAAAACTTTCTTTTAAAAAATGCAATAGATTTATCTAGCAACCTTTGCATGAAAGGGTTCCCCAAATCTCCACAAAAATAGTGGGTTAATAAGGGGAAAGGAAGGGTGGGTGAAGGGTGTTAAAAGTGTGAAATAATGAAAATGAAATGTTAGTTGTTCAGTCGGGAATTTGCACTGAGGGACCTACAAACTGCAAGGAAGTTGTGTTAATCAGAAGGCGGCATTAAAATAAAAATGATCATTACTTCCATCGGGCACTAGCATTGAGGGTCCACACTTGCACACTTATTTTATTTTCCTATATATCTACAAGATATTCTTTTGAGATATCAAATTTTGGATGTACAGGGAAGAAAGAAAGCGAGATATCAACCAGGGAGCAAGTGGTGTAACACCTGTGAAAAAAAATTTTACCAAAGTGCCAAAGGAGACTGAGGTATGGTGAGAACAGGTGGATTTCATTGCGAACATTGAGGGTCCACACTTCCACATTTTTTTATTTTCTTATATCCCTACAAGATATTCTACAAGATATTCCTTTGACCTGCCTGATAGTGCCAGGTCAAATTTTTCTTATCTTAATATAATTACATTGGAAATAAAATGAAAATGAAGAAATATAACATAAAAAGACAAAAATATACAAGAAAATAAAAGAAAAATGAAAGATTTTCATTGTAAAAGAGAAAAAGTCCTAGAGTTTCTAAGTTTACAAACAATAATGTAAAACTGGTTCAATTAGGTTCAACTTAGCTGTGTTTGAATTTTAGCATTGTCACATCAGGCTCCATATAAGAATTTTTAGTCTCCATAAAATTGGAAAGAGCCCTTTTTGTTTGTTTTTTCTTTTCAGGATTTCTCTGACAAATTTGTTTATTCATTGTTTTTATATTCAAACTGCTAGGCAGCCACTTCAAGGCAGTACAAAAATTTAATGATAATAATAAGGAAGGCTAGAATTAAATAGGATGAGATAGTCATAATTAGAGCAAAAGAAATTAGGAAGATGAGTAACAGGTTGGTTAGTTTTAAAAGTAGGTGGTAAAAGGAATAGAAGAGGTTAGGTATAGGGAGCCAAAAAAGTTTTGAGTTAAAAAAGAATTTAGACTGAATATTTTGATTGATATAATGGGGGGTGGGAGTTTAGGATGGGTTGGTCTCAGTTGGTATTGATTGACAATTGGTTTAATTAAGGTAAATGATTGATCAAAATTACCAGTGTCTGTCTTGAATTTGAATAGTGATAATAACAGACACAAAAGTAAATTCCAAAATAATTTGATGCTATGAAAACTTAACTAAGCTATTTTGACAACACAGTAAATAATGGAACTATTGCAAGATAAAAATAAGAGAAAAATACCCTCTCTCCGATAGTAGCTTACTTAAAATAGAGCAAGTTTACCTACGTAAAATTAACAGTAATTTGTTTTGAAAAAATAGATATTTAACGTGGTTAAAAAATAAATGGTTTATCGTTTCGTAATTTTTCCAATCTTAAAGAGCTACTTTCCTAGATGTAAATCAAAACAAATTCTATTTCACAAGCGTTACACCACTTGCTCCCTGGTTGATATCTCGCTTTCTTCCTTCCCTGTATGTCCAAAATTTCGAAAAGGCCTACAGAAATTAAGTTTAATTGATTGGAATGTCGGTCGTAAAACGGCGACGAGCAGCGATTATCTTGCTTTCCGATCGTTCGACGATAAGTAAACAAACTGGAGTTTCTTCAGGCAAGTTCACAGCTCTTGCCAAACCAGGTGGCAGGGGCTTAGAATTGCCGTAACAAGCTTCTTTACTGCCCCTTGTTTCACCGGCGAACCAACGTTTTGCTTGAACGGACGAAAAAGTGACCAGAAAAAGCCAACACAACACTGTAAACATTGCCGCAAATTGAGCCAGTTCGCAACCATATTGAAACTTTGCACAAAAGACCGTTTTTCGGTGCGAGAACAATTTTTGTGCAATTTGTATACCCTCTCAATTTTTTTAATTTCTTGTCTTCTTTTCAAAAGTGAGAGTCAACACCTTATCTTTTTCACGGCTTCCTCATTTTTTAAACTTTTGTAACGGCTGTTCATTTCCCTGCAATATTTAGTCAGTTTAAATAGGTGCGCGTCTGAGCCCGCGTTTCATACCGCAGGTCTTTGGCATATGCGCAGACGTTTTTCATCACTGGGCGATAAACACCGATAAACACGCTTGTTTGGGCAGAGTCGAGTCAGAGGAAGTGTCAGTGAGGAGTGGCAGCCTTGCTTTCACCTTAATAAGAAAAGTGGGTGTATATCAACATGAAAAAATAACTGTTTTGGTTCGATCTGTTTAGCAATCGAACCAAAATTTGTTACTCAATGTTCCGTAGCAAGCGATCCACCTGCCAAGGTAAGCAACTCGCTGGTGAGTTTTCACATCGAACTGGCTCGCACTCGCCGCCCATTTTCCTTTTGTCTCAAAGTAAACCAGAGGAATAAGTTGTAAGTATGCGTAGATGAAACAGTTAGAATTACGGGAATTATTACGCAGACGAAATTACAAGACTAGAATTAAGATGAAAAGAGTTTGATGTTGTGCAACTTCCGCGTAGAGCTTAAGTGAGCATAATAGCTGAATCTATCGATGAAATGATTCGTTTGGCCGAGTTTAAAGTGATGTGGCGTAAAGTATACTACTAATTGCAAGCTTACTAATGTTGCTAGAACGATGAATTATATCTTATTTTAGCCTTATGTCGAAATAATATGGTTCTAAGCCTGTTCGTACGCTTTCAGCGAGTTTGCTCCAGCTATTTCCTCCATAGCGTCTCTGCAAAATGGTTAAAAAAGCGAATTGCTGTGTGCCTGAGTGCACTAATAACTGGAGAAACTCTCCCAAATTGAGCTTCCACAGTCTTCCAAGCGATCCAAAAGTGCTAAGAATGTACGAGAAGCTCATACGGAACAAAAATCTCAAGAAAAATTCTTCTAGTACTCGCATCTGTGGCGCACAAAAGAGTAAAATTAAATTAAATTTAATTTAATGAAAAGAGTTTGATGTTGTGCAACTTCCGCGTGGAGCTTAAGTGAGCATAATAGGCGAATCTATCGATGAAATGATTCGTTTGGCCGAGTTTAAAGTGATGTGGCATAAAGTAGACTACTAATTGCAAGCTTACTAATGTTGCTAGAACGATGAATTATATCTTATTTTAGCCTTATGTCGAAATAATATGGTTCTAAGCCTGTTCGTACGCTTTCAGCGAGTTTGCTCCAGCTATTTCCTCCATAGCGTCTCAGCAAAATGGTTATAATTTGGTATTGCGTTTACATACCCACGCCTGGAAAAGTTTCCAGGAAAGAGTACCATATCACCCCATACATTAATTATACATTCCACTTCTTTGTCTTACACGACAAAACTTTAGAAACAAAGACTACTAGTCTGAATGCACAGTTAATGTATGGGGTTGTATGGTACTCTTGCCAATTTTCCAAGCCAGGGCTCCAAGCCCATCTTTTAAACTAGACGCATAGCTGCTTGAACTCAGGTTTTCAATATCACACATCTGACTTTATCTTTAGGGGACTGCCATCGTTACTGTCGTCACGTAATTTGGTCATTGCTGGTCACGAACAAGTCAACTTGTGTTTTTTTTTGTCTACTGGAGTGTAATGAATGTTGTTATGGTACTAGACAACAATCAAAATAATATTAACATATAGGAGTAGGTTCCTTAAATTTCAACCTTTGCCATCTGTAAGACTTTTCAATGACTTTGTAGGCCAGCCAAGTGTTAGAATATTGAAGGACCACTTTTGGAAAGCTTTGCTCAAGCAATTTTAAAATTATTTAAAATTATTTCTCAGATTTGAAAATCGCTAAAGAAAAAGCATTGCAAAAATCAACCCCTAGTCCTCAAATTCAAGTACTGTCAAGGCATTGAATATTTTACTATTAAATTCAAGCATCTTCGAGGACTTTCAAGACTTTTACGAACCCTGAGTAGGTAATTTATTTGCCTTTATCTGCAAGGAGAAGGGAATTTTTTATCTATTATAGGTGCCAAGTCATCATAGTTTGTTGCCAAATGTTCACGCAAGGGGAGTGGTCAGAAATCAGTAGATTGAAGCATTATTACTGCTCAATAATTCATGTTGTTTTTAGCAGGAAAATATCTGAATATTGAATATTACTGAGGGCTACAACAAGAGAAGCAGTGCTATTTACAGTTTTAGTATATTAAATTAGAGGCATTTGACTTTCATTGAATATCAAGAGGGAATACACATATTTTGACCTTTTTGTGGGTTTAAAAATACATGTCATACAAAAAACTGAAAACCGTATCAAAACCCTTGTGCATTCACTATTGTTTCCTACAAGATTTTCGAGAATTGATTTGCTGTCAACTGAATCAGACAATATTCCTTCACAGTAATCACTTTTAGGATCTAAACTTAATTCAGTTCCACAAACATCAACAGTTTTTGGCAAATCATTTTATAGTAAATACTTGTTTAAAGATGAATTTTCTTATAATCTTTTGCCATACTGAATAACATTAGATAAGGGATTTGAATTCCAATAACTACATGATTTTATTACGGGGTGGCAGAGTGAATAGACAGCAACAGCATAACTCACATCGAACTTTCTGGTTGTACAGGCATCGACAAAATTGTTGCAACTTTCAGGTATAAGTGATTGAAAGGCTCTATCTATGGAGGTACAGTACTGATATCCTTCTATTGTAGTTTCTTGATGAATAGTACCAATGTAGCTCTCACTGTCTTGAAGTTCATAATCAGTCTCTAACATATAAAAATGTGGGTAACTCTGTCTGCATTAAAAATGATTTCTGGTCAACTGAGACCAACATGAATAGAACTGATTTCCAATACTCATTATTGACACGAGATCATTAGCAGAATTGATTCCTTGTTTGTTATTGTAAATCAAAGAGCAAAAACTCATTGCAACATATTGTTCATGAATTTTGTCTAAGTATCAATTCATTAGCTTGACTATATGGTACCATTATTGTTTTGCTAGGGTCAAGGTACATTGGAGTAGGACCAGGATTTTTCACAACATCTGAACTCAGTTGAAATTTACAACAGTTTGATGCGTGTGTCTGACTCTTATAAAGACACAGGGGTCTATTACAAGAAAACATTGATAAATACCACCTTGCCCTATACTTCAATCTCATTATCCTCTGATATACCCTCACTGAACAATTCAATAAATACTTCTTATCATGTTTTGTAACTTTATTTAATCTTACCGTCTTCGTATTAAGCTTACACAATATTCTTTGTAACTCTTTTAACCTTCACATAACGACGTAGCCAAGAGGACTTCGGTATGCCTGGACGAATACGCTCATAAACAAATTCCTTCAGTTTTCTGCCCTTTCTTCTGAGACGTTTCAGAGTAGCTTCTGGTATTCTACTGGGTTCTTGATGACGTCTAAGTACACGGTTGTGTTTACATGTTAACATAATATGACAACTCGTTTGATATAGTAGGTTTCGCTTAATATTTCTCGATAAAAGGGTCACTCGTAAAGGATCGCTCGTAAAGTTCGCGGAACGACCCGTTCCCAAATCGCTCCACAACTTTTAGTGCGGTTCTACCGCGAACGGTGTGTGACCTTGTATATACATTGGGCGCAATAGCCATCAAATTTCTTTCGGGTACATCAAATGGCTGTCCACGAGGGCAGCCATTTGCTTTCTTGCTCTAAACTAAGCGCTCTAGGGTTCATTCTACGCGCGCGCTTACATTTTACGCATGCGTTGTAGTGGGACTGCGTTTTGTGACCGAACGCAAAAAAAAAAAAAAAAAAAAAACCCAGCAGAATTTATACCTCGGACGTTTCCTTCGGAAATAAGGCCGAGTAAAATACGACTAAATACAGGAATGGCTCTGACCTGTAATTGGCAACCTCCTTCCCAGGGTCTCTCATCTTCCCGCCCCCTGGAGCGAGCGAGGAGAAACCCTGGTTTAGGCTGGTCACGTGTTTAGACAGCAAAAAAATTCCTTTGGGACGAGTCGTTTGTTTGCTCGATTTTTGCCTCATATCCTTTGTCATCTTCAAATCGACGCTATCGTTGTTCAGGTCGCCATGTTTTATAGCAGCCTTCAAGTCGCTATATCTTGGAGTTGGTATTGTAACCTTAATTTAAAACCCAAACAAGTCCTGTGTTTAAAAGCGATATATTCGGGCAGAGATGTTGTGGCCGTTTTTAATACCGACGGGATACGGTAAATCTTTGATTTTTCATCTTCTTCCAGAAGTTAAACAGTCAACGACCTGTACCTTCCTTGTCATTTCATCCAGTTGTTTATGTTGTTTCGCCTTTGAATACCTTTATTAAAGATTAAGTAAGAACGAAAATCTCACTTAGCTGCCCCTCCCTCAAACCGCTAATTTGAAATCTCCTAAAATCTGGGAGACACGTGACCAGCCTAAACCAGGGTTGGAGGATAAAAAATAGTAAAAGTTAACAAGTTACATCTTAACTCCTTACTTGTGAAGTATTGTTTAATCGTGTGTCTCGAAGCGGAACAATGAAATATCAGTGTGAGTGAAAACACCGATATGTCAAACAACAAATGGCTACTTACATAATGAAGGGAAGACAGAGCCTTTCTTGTTCAGCTAGGTCGTTCAGCGATATTCCGGCGATGACTAAGTCATCCGCTGACTAGTTTCGCTGACTAAACTCGCGTAGTCGCTTAGTCGGTGTGCAAGTCTCAGTTCAGGTGGACGACCAGAGACTGGAGCCATTCCTGTATTTCACCCCCATAGGAATGGCTCTAGCTTATGCGTTTAATAATTTTTTTTCCGTTTTGGCTAAATAATTTCTAAACTCAGCTAAAATTGAAAGCGCTTTTTATTAGGTTCTTCTAAAGTTGATCATTGAATGCTTGTAAATGAAGCCCTCTTAAATTAAACAGGGCCATGTAGAGTCTAAGTTTTAAAATAATGCAGCAACTGCATGTCACGTTTCGAAAATCACGCAATGTTACAAGTGTGCAGGAAAGTAGAAGTCGTGCCAGGCAAAAACTGAGGTCACGCCTGAACCGACTACAGTAAATGAGTTTAGACAGCGAAACTAGTCAGCGGATGACTTAGTCGTCGCCGGCTCGCTAAACGACCTTGCTGAACAAGAAGGCTCTGATAATTGTTCAAGCTTCACTCGTTTGAAATCTTTTGGTTGAAATTTTAGTTGCTAAATAAATAAATGTTTCACTCGCCATGGCAAATGTTAAGTAGCAGAATAGTTTCCATTCTAACAAATTTCAAAGACAAATAGAACTCGCTTTGGGCATCAAAGTGGGACCAACAATTGCTTCATGGTAAAATATGTTTTTAAGAAAATCAAGTTGTTTATCAATTTTGAACACGGACAAAGGCAGCGATCGCGCTCAACTTGCGCAACAAGCTGTCAGGGAAGTTACTACGACTTGGCATGTTGTTGATAAGCACAGTACTCAGAAACTGACATAACAGATTGGAAGGTGTGTTTTTTTTGTTGGTTAGACGAAGGCGAATAATTAATTTCTTTTGTTTTATTCCCCCTAGCTTCGGAGGTTTGCTCGAAAATAGTCACGGTCAATTAGGGGTTTTTCCCTTACTTTGTGAAATTAGGCTGACAGGGCAAACAATTTGGTTTAAGTGCTCTGAAATTTTAGAACATTGAATCTCGAGCATTCCAAAATGCATTTGTCAGTGGTAAAGTGTTCAATTCCCAGAATTTACAAAACAAAGGTAAAAATTTTATTAAAGGCTGATAGTTTCTAAAGAAATTGTTTGGGGCTACGTTGGTGGGGGTAACGAAATAATTTGAATATATCAACAAAGTTGAAAAAGTAAAATGACCACCGTTTTGGTCAGAAGTTCTTTTCAGACTAATGACCAACCAGGCACTTTTAAATGCGCTCGTGCACGATGCAAAACTTGTCCTTTCATTCACAACACAGAAAATATCGGGACCCAAACGAACCATTAAGATCACCGATCACTTCACGTGCACCTCCTCCAATTTAATCTATTGCATCACTTGCACTTATTGCAAAAAGATTTACATCGGCGAAACAGGCAGGAGACTAGGGGACCGTTTCCGAGAACACCTTCGCGACGTGGAGAGGAATGACAAGGACACATCGAAACCAGTCGCTAGACATTTTAATTTACCTAATCATTCTAAGCAACACATGGCAATCTGCGGTCTTTCCTTACACTTAGGTAGCACGGAAAGCCGGAAAACTCTAGAACAAAAGCTCATCTTTCAAACCGGCCGTTCAAATCCCACAGGTATCAACGAACGCTTTTCATTCCACCAATTTATCTCGTGTTTTTCGCGTTGCCATGTCCCCACCAATCATGTAGCTCCATTTTCTGCCTTTAAAAACACACACAACCCACAGTTCCTGTGGCCATTTTATCATTTCAACTTTGCTGATATATTCAAATTAGAAAAATTTTATTATCGTTGAAAGTAAACAACGCCCTATAAGGTGTTGACAGTTCCTGATCATGTACGTCTAGCTATTTTGAGAAAACGCAAATATGATTTGCAAGATGTCTTTCTCGAAAATACATGTCATAAGCTTTTTCGGTTTCCAATAAGTAATGTTTCTTTATTAGAACGCAAGTATCTACAAAGTTATTGAAGCACGACAACAAAGGTTTATAGAAATCCATCTCGGTTTTAGGTCTTCGTGGTCACAAAACTGCTTATGGTTCATCTTCAAGAAGCTTTGCTGGAGAGCTTAATCGTCGCGATCAGCTTTACACCAACGGATAAACTGGAGCCTGGGTAAGGTATTTGATTTGTTGTTTACGAACAAAATATTGAACCGACATGTTTCGGTGATTTCAGACTGTCCGCAAAGGGTTGAGCTCTGCGTATCTATACTACCTTTCTCTTTTCTCTTTATCAATAAAAACTAACTGAATCAGTGATAAGAAAAGGGGAATAAGGAATGCTTGAGTTTAGATTTAAGTTCGAGTTCGAGCGGTTGAATTCGATTAACTTTCGGGTTAAATTTAAAAATTCAGTTCAAGACCACCCCCAGAAGCGGCCAAATAAGTATTTGCCCCGTTCCCTAGCAAGGGGCACTCTGATTTGTACAGTGAAAATACCTCACTCAACAAAAATTCGATCGTGTACAGCCTCAAATCAAGAAACTATTTGGAGACAAACACTGAGTGTTCAGGAGCGCAAACTGCAGTAACACCGTTGGTGAAACCACCGAGTAAGCACAAATCTCGATCCTCAGCAAGGGTATTTTCTGTTACAGCATAAAGCTGGATCGACTGGAACGCTATAAGATTCGAAACAAGAACAGAAAGATATAGCCTTGAATTTGAAATGGCGAAAGATTAAGAAAGAAATTGTTCGCACTCGCGCAGTTCAGCCCTAAGGCGGGAGAAAAAATTTTAATGAAGACCCTTCAACGCCTGCAAACCAAAATAATTAAAGAAAGAGAGAAAGAAACTAAGAAGTCATGAGATATTTCTCAGAACAAAGAATGTAAATTCTGATCAAAAGTGATATTTATAGGCTAAGGTAGTGTTGACTCTAAAACTAGGCTCGACTCCACCGTTTTCTGGAGTCTTAGATCCTTCCGAGAAAGAGTGGCCAGCTGGACGCATGACTAGCAGACCTTGTCCGGCACTGGTGGTGCTTTTCGGCGAGACACGGTCGATAGTCAAAATATATCGGTCGAGATTATCGACTATCGACCGAGTGTCGATCGAGCGTCGACCGACATATCGGTCGAGTATCGACCAACTGTACAGTAAACACGATCGACTTCGCTTATGAGTGAAAGTTGTGACTGTTCATCATTAACGCGCGCATTCTGTCGAAAGGATACACGGCGGCCGAACGTCTGCACATGTACGAACGTTGTTATGGGTAAGTGGTGTCAGTGCTATTAACCGCCGATTAGCTCAACGGACAGAGCGCCGGACTGTTGAGATCACTGTGTGGTGGATGTCCTCCCCTGGAGTGGGATGGGTGGGTACTGGGCCTGCAGTAATTGGCGCAAGCTGTTGCTGGGTCCCTGCCTGTCGGCGAAGCTAATAAATTAAATTTAATTAATTAATGAAACTAGGCTGTCAGAAAAAAGTTGTCTTACACGAATTACAAAGAACCACATAGGCTAGTAGGTCGATGTGTTAAAAGCGTATAACTTTTTTGCTAAAGCTCAAATAGAATGACTAGTCAAATACCCGTACTTGAGTAAGCTTTGTGTTCGAAAGGTATTCAGTTCTCCTTTTCTCTTCTTTCGTTTACTTTTGCAGGAGCGTTTCAATTGTCTTTGGCTTATTTTTGCGAGATAGCGGTTATTTCTTCTGTTTCCTTTGAAATTTGGCGCGGGAAATCGGTGTTCGATCTTCCAAAAGTGATCCCCTCACGCAAGCCAGACGTGACAATCGCTGTGTTGTCGAAAGGGCGCGCGTGGGAAAGTGTTGTTTCCATGCCTAAAGATGCTGAAATAATCAATGGCTTTCAGGTAGCTTAGATTTAAAAAAGGAGGCCAATCACGTTTTAATATTCCAAAATATATACTGCTCTTGTGGATTTAAATTCATCATAATATATCCAAAGCTCTAAAATAGACCGATTCAAGGTTAATGGTAGCCATCTTGCCGGGGGCGCAAAAACATTGGGGCGAGCGCGCGGCCAAACTGCTCAAACACACAGCAATAGTGCGTAAACAAGATGAATGTCTCTTTTCTCTCCGAATATTCAGTCATCTTTTTTAATTGTATAGCTTTGAGCTTGCACTTGTATATAAACAGGACCGTATTAAGTGTAATTCACAACTATTTGTCCTATTCGATGTCGAGACAAGATGAGGAAACACTCGAATACGAAGACTTTGTTCACTGAACCGTTCCGTCGCTTAAGGACTTTAAGCGCTTCGTGGATTGAAGCAAACTGGTTAAAAAAAAAAAAAAACAGCTAGTTGCGGGAGCGTTTGGTGCTTATGAACTTAAAGTACCAATAAAGTTCTCACAAGAGGAAATCAAGAAGAAACTGAAAAAAGTACCAAAATAGACTGAAAAAACACAAGATTGACACTGACCCAAATACACTTAGAAACGACGCGTGGCAAGAAAATGTTCAAGAATGGCCCCAAATAGACGATGGTATTCCTTTTAGCTACATTCTGAATGTCAAAGTAGTAGATATTGAGTACATCGGGAAGTTTAAGGACCAGAAAGCCTATTCATATTGGCACCTACCTTGTGCTGGCCTGTCTGAGGAAGTAGCTGATTCTATTGAATCGTGGGCCTGTTACAGTTGCCTTGGTGATATCGCATATGTTGATGATGCATCTGACAGTGACAGTGAGTTGAACATTAATTATATAGCGAGCAGTTCTTGCAACGTTGTTGACTTGGCACACAATCTCACTACTGCAGTAGACAGTCGTACCATCTACTAGTAACTTAAATCTAGATGACAATCTGAACCTGTGTAGTGTATGCTATCTGTTCTGTTTGTAAAAAGGCTGTTCATGCTTGGTGCAGTAATCATGAAGACATTACAAGTTCAACTGATTTAGTGTTTAAAAGCTGTTCCCAATGAATTACAAAACAAACACACAGTTAAGTAAGTGTATCCATTTATTCATAACTTTTAATGCATAAGTATAAATAAAAACACTCAAAATGTAATAATTCCAGCATGGAAATCTGATGAACATTTTTGTATTTACTATACTATAGTATATATTTTTGTATATACTGTACTATACTATACTATACTATCTCTCTTTTCCCATGCTAAGTTAAATTTGTTTTAATAAAAATAGTTTTTTGGTGTTGTTTTTAACTTAAGTGTTATTACAGCTATCACTGGACTTGAAAGAATAACATAGAGTCATTTTCCACAAAACATGAAAGGCTTGTATATAATTTACAATTTTACTCTACTGAAAACCAATCCACTTCATACTGTACAGAGTTACTCTCCTAGAGAGGTAAGTAGATTACACAAGGCACAACATACTCGAACAATATCATCTACTAGAGGTAATAAGGTGATTGGTAGTTCATGTTTCAGTATGCGAGACAGTCTGATTCGACCAATGGCCTGTTCAACATATATTCGTACATTCGCAATGTTTGATGTTTTCCTCACGTCTGATGGCAACATCTGCATTGAAGCTGCACAACTTGGTGGTATGCATAATGTTGCCATGGACATCATGAGATCCTCTTTGATTTTGAAGCCTCGATCAGCCATAACCTCATCATAAGGCTCGATGAGATTAAAAAAACCACAGGTTCTGACTATATAAGCATCTGATGCTCTCCCCCCATAGCTTGGTGACACATGAAATAGCACCTGTAGGTGTGATGGCCACCAATACTTTACATATGTAGTGATGCTTATACTCGCTCCAAAGTGCAGCAGCAAGGTTTAAACCACTGGGTGTCTCAGTAAAGCATTCAAAACAATCTATGATACACCTAACCTTTGGGTAAAGTTTCTTGAAACATGCTGGCCGAATGCTCTTGACTTGCTGTTTGCTAGGCCATATAATCAAGACAGACAGCTCTTTACACATGAGTTTAATCTATGTTATAAAAACACTACTGACAGTAGCTGATGACACCATAAATCTAAATGCAAGATCTTCATTTATCAGGCCAAGTTTTAGTTTCATTAAAGTTAACAAAAACTGTTGCTGAAAGTCCAATTTCCTTCCCGGACCTGGACGATTTATCGGTACATCTTGCTTTGGCTGCTCTCTCGTGGTTTGTTTTGGTCCGCACCAATATTGCATATGTTGCGCTTTTGAAATTAAATGATCGAAGATACATTTAAACACTTTTGTCGATGGTAGACCCGTAAATGTTTTTACATCTGCTTCTCTAGTTATCTGTTCGAAGCGCATTGGCTCTCTAAAATCGAAATCTTCATCGTCGCTTTCATCAGTATCATCCTCGTGTTGACTTGTCAGCTTGGTGTTATCTTCGCGCTCATCTTCGCTTGTCTCCCACTCTCTAACGTTTCGTTTTTTAGGTGAATTTCTCTTCAAAAAGTCACTAACTGTTAGAAACAATAATGGATAGTCAGTTTTCGGGTTGTCTGGCGTCCTCTTGCCCTCAGGAACATGATTTGAACAGACGAATGTTCCTTGCGCGCCTGGCTGTGGATTGAAGGTATCATCGCTACGACTTTTGCGGACTTGTTTCAGCCACAACTCGGCTAACTTTGGCTGTATTGGCCACTTATGAAACTTGAGTGTCTCCACATGTGCTCGTACTGTATAGAGGTCAGGGGAACGCTTATCATTGTCGCAAAATCCAACAGAACAGCGAGCGTGATTTCGCATTTTAATGTATTCTCCATGTGTTGGCCGCGCGCTCGCCCCAATGTTTTTGCGCCCCCGCAGAATGGCGACCATTAACCTTGCATCGGTCTATTGGGGGAGTTGCCGTCACGCTCGCTACCTTCGACGAAATTAAATGTTAACATGAAGTTCATAATTTCTTCTTTTGCAGGTAACCTTAACTCGTTTCTCCTATGGAGTTTGTAAGCAATCCGCAGGTGGAAATTAGATTTCGCAAAACAAGGCCTTTCCCACGTGTTGTCAATTCGTTCAATCGTCTCCAAAATGTATTTATGGGAATACTACCTTCCTCAAGAAGAGGTTAGTATCCATTATGCCGAGTCCTAGTTTCAGAATTTACCTTCTTATTTTAGAGAGAGGAGTAAGCAACTAGAAGGAGAGGGGAGGAAAGGGTGTTTTTTATTCGTTTGATCCTATCAAGTTAAATGATAGGAATCAAGCAGTAGTCGGTTGCCTTCATGTTCGCCACATATGTTGAAAATCTAGAGAAAATTGATCTGTGTGTTCTAATAATGTTAGGAGAGAAGTAAGTTCCATCGAGCATTTCTGCTGGACAAAATATCATTTTAATGCTAAAATTTATGATCTTTCTTCCCGAAAGGAAAGGACACGTTTCTTGTAAAAACTATTTTAGTATCGGGCGAAGTGATTGATAAAACCTAATTCATAAAATCAATTATGTTTTATTATTTATATTTCCTACAAATTGTGACGAACATGAGGAGGATAACCTGCATATGTTTCAAAGGAAACTAATTCCTGTGATAATTACGAACCCGGTTTTCCTCTTTGTGAATTAGGGCTTGAGCTGCTCACTTTTATGTTCATTAAGTTAACAATATGAAAACTGACGTCGTGCGTATCGTCTTTGTGTATCCACATTCCAAGTCAGTTAAGATGCGTACACTATTGCTTTCAATCAAAAGAGGCTTTATTTGACAGTATCAAGTAACATTTTTATTTTTTCTCTATTACTTATTAGTAGCATATAACGTTGAAGCTACCTGGAAGGCTGAGAAAAACCCAACTTTTTTGGCTCAAGCCAAAGAGAATCAAGGATCAGTAAACTTGTATCCTAACGAAGAAAGTGGGTCGCATGCACAGAAAAGGGATGCTGACTGCTCACAAAATGATTCCATCACCGAGTCCCAAAGTGGCACGAAAGCCATCGGAAGGGATGACGATATGCCGTCACAACTGGCCCGTGCTAAATTAGCCGACCATGATCGATTGAACCCAAAAAAGGTATTTTCCTCGCAAGCTTTAAACAGTGCTGTTCAAGAACTGAACAAGGCTATGGATTATCACCAAAATGACAACATTGTTAATGCCCGGAAAATTATAAAACGGCTTTTCGAAAATATGTCGAGAAATCAAGCATGGTTTAAGTTTTCGACTAAGTATGCCTTGCATGTACTACTTCGTGGAAGAGAAATCTTTCTGGAGGAGGGCGTAAGTTGCTCGATAAAACACGGAACTTTACTTCTGGATTCAAGTACGCGTGGAGCACCGCTTTACTTCGGATTACTGAACGTCTTGGCAGCATTTGCATTGCTGATTTCAGAGTTTGAGATCGCCGAAAAAACGTTTGACCTGCTGATCAAACTTCATGGGCAGTCAAGCACTACAAGTCTATCGGAAGACCTTGGTGCTACTCATAACAACAAGGGGTGTGTTCTCCTGGTTTTTGGCCATTTACGGGAGGCAGAAAAAGCGTTTGAAACTTCACTTGGGTACTTTGGTAACTCAAACAGATCTTCAGTCGCTAAACAAGTTTTTGTCGTAAAAAGCAACATGAGTCGCCTAAATCTGGATTTTAAAAAGTATCGTCGAGCCCTTGAGCTACAAATGGAATTGGTAGAGAAATGCGAAGCCACAGAAATGAAGGATCTACCATATGCATTTGAAACGGTATTCACAGTAATGAATAATCAAGCCGTGTTGCATACTACTCTTGAAAACTTCAGCGGAGCAGAACATGCTTTGAGATGGCTAATAACCTATTGTAAAGATAGGAAGAGAAAAGACTCAGAATATCTTGTAAATTTCCTTCATCTGCATCTTTCTGAAGTGCTTCTACTTCACGGAAAATCCAAGGAGGCTAATGAAGTGTTCAGTATTGAAACCTTGAAAACATTCGAGGACATTGTGAACAGATTTGAAGATCTTTACTTTAATGTTGGACTGGAGGCCCTTGAAAAGTTAATAGAGCTCTTCGTCCGTAGAGGAAAGATGAAAGCTGCCCTTCAGCACGTACAAACATCTGTGAAAATCCTGAAAATTGTGTTTGGACCTGACCATTTTAACATTGCTTCCCTGTTGTGCAAACAGGGCAAAATTTTGAGTCTTATGGGAGAAGTTTCTCAAGCCACTAAAATGTTCAAATTTTCCATCGAAATCCTGCGAAAAATCTTTGGCGAGAAGAATCCTCTCCTCCTCAAGTGCTATATGTCTCTTGGTTATATGAAATGGAGAATTAATCAAGAAGAGTCCCACCTTTTCTTTCAAAGAGCCACTGAGAACATAGAGGGCATTTACCAAGTGTCATTTGTGAATGAGTTGGCAATGAAGTACCTGGAAATGATTCGAGATTTCAAAACCCTTCAAAGACCGAGTACATCTGAAGATAGACTAGAAGGTCTAGTTGCAGAGTATGGGATGGCAGTGGCCTTCTTATTAAATCACCACAGCAACCGTCACTTAACAGAATGCAGAGCCGATAGAAAACTTACCACTGTGAAGAACACGGAAGGACAGGTTTCAGAGTCGATAGTTTCTTTGAGATATTCATCCGATTTCATTAAGAGTGGACAAAAGTTTCTCTGTCTTGGAATGACAAATGAAGCTGCCGTCTTTTTCCGACAAGCAGAGTTGCAATGTGGAGTACATGTAATCCACAGTAAACCTGGCCTGAGTGTCGCCCGCCTATACAGTTTATTCCTAAAGGAAAAGTTTGGAGGTCACGGATTCCTGAAGCATGACCATGGTTTAAGAAAATTTCTGAAAGACCTCACCAATGTCATAGAAGAAAGTGGTGCTCAAAGTATCGTCAAAAGAACCCAAACAGTTGAATCGACGATGAAGTTTGACTTTCAGCCAAACATGAGGCTTGTGCTGGTCTTACTTCTTTTGTTCGCTTTAGAACTGAAAATGATCGAAACAACCTTTGCAGCGTACGATTTATACTCCAGACTTTTTCAAAATGAAACCGATTTTCCATTTTTGCTTCTCGATGGAATTCAAGTCTATGCTTCAAAAGTCGTAATCACCTGTAATGGGGAGACAGCAGTTCAAGACATCCTCATTTCATCTGAAATTGGTCCGAAAGAAACCAACGCAGAACCCTCATCTACCGACACAGATGGACAGCTATTCCGCAGCTTGGCTTACAAGGAGAATGCACCCAGAAATGCTTTCTTGGTGACTGGCAGATCACCGGTCCTTCTAGATATAGGTGACCTCAATGCCGCGAAGGAAAAGATCTCACTTGCAGTTCTAGATTGTTTTCAAATGAAATGTCTGGAAGGTGAAGCCAAGGGCAGCGCAACTCAAGTTATCGTTGATTTGACCCCAACAACGAGATGCGGTAATCACGATATCTTGTCAACTTACCAACAAATCGAACTATTGCCCCTATGTTTATCAGCATATCCGAACGATGAAATAGCTCACAATGAGACCATCTTTGAGATGGATACAGCGATACGTCAGAGGGTTACACAGAGGACATTTGGAGATAAGCAAACGAGCTCTTTTTTGTTCAACAAAACTGCACTCAGTCTTCTCAGGCGTAATGACCCAGGAAAACTGTCTTCAATGGTACTACTGAATGACAACCTTTCCTTGACGGTTCGTGATCCTGAAAGGGTACGACTGACATTGTCACGTAGCGATAAAGGGCTCACACAAAGAATTCAGCACGTCACAGCCAAAGCATCACCTATTCCCTTGGAATGCTCGAATAATAGGCGACAGGCTTCTCTGACTGACGCTTGCGTTTTGCCAGACGTTAACCCCTCAGAAAAGCGATATCAGGTACCAAGCCAGAGGACAACTTTGTCAGAGGTCCCCTTAAACGACTTGACCGCGCTTGGTTGTAACAGTGACAGTCTCATAGACGAGTGCCAAGTAACTGGAAAGTCGTCTCCACTTCACTGCGAGGAAGATGTGAGTAAAAGTACTAGTTAGAGAATCATCATTTGTGGACTTTTTTTTCCTTTTTTTGTGAGAGTACAATTCTTTCTCTCAATCCCAATGTCTTTGCTATTCTCTCCCTAGTTCGCGTACGTGAAAGTTAACAAAATAAAACTATATCCTTGCCGTTTTCAAGAAATGCGTGAGGCAGGTTGTCATGATACGTGAACTTAACAAAGTTTTTTAGATAATTACAACGTTCAATCGTATTTTATCGCGACGTAGAGTCAAACCATCAAATTTATTGATAGCGATGTTTCACTGCTCTACTGCTAGTCTTAGGCAACGAGGACGAAAGTTTACGTGTCGCACAGTTTCTTTCTGAGAATTTGAGTTTGCTTAGTGTTCAACTGCTGTAGTTTGTACTTATTACCCTCTGAAGACGAACACAAATTTAGCGCTCTTTGTTAAGAAGTTGAAGCCATAGAAGAAAAAGAAGAGCTGGATAGAGTTTATTTCAAAAAAGGGCTGGAACGTTCGGCCTACCAGTTCAGGAGCGGACAATTCTACAGCCTCCAAAGATATCCCATTAAAAGTAAATTGCCATTTGCTTTTAAAGGGATATTTCATAGAAGCCATTTCCAATCATTCGGATTTCCATGAAAACCCAGTACGTTGTTATTCTGCTGAAGAGGAGGTATTCATGAAGTGAGTGAGAGATCCCGAAATCTCTGGAAATAAGTAACGTTATGGCCATGTCTCGACGAGTGACTTTTTACGTCGCTTAAAGAATGACAACTGGTAACTTCCTTTAAACAGTGTAGCTGCGTCTAAATGATCTTTTTGAACGTTAAAGGAACAGCTTCTCGGTCGAAATAAAACTTGGATAAAGGACATTTTTTGTAGGAGCTTCGGACAAAGACAGCTTATCTTGATGCAGGAGCTTATTTCCTGCGCAGCCCAAAGTTAAGGATGCGGTAGACGTTCGAGGGCCAATTTTTTGGAATTTTTTTTTATGTCAAATTAGGCATAATTACTTTAACTATAGTTTCTCTGAAAGATTTGGTAAAATATTGAAACGTACTCGAGTTACTTACAAAACGTAATAGGGTATTTTAGCCCGCCAAGTTGTGAGTAGCCAATTATAAACAACGCAAAGACTTCCTAAGAGTTTCTTGCGGCAAAGCATTCTGGTCCTTCAATTTCAATCGCGTAAACATCTCCTGAACTCGGTGGCACGTGGAGATCTTTGCCCTGTCTCTGCGTTTAAAGCTATACTCGATCAGCAGCCATTAAGTATTCCCGTGGCGCCGCTTCCAAATTGAAAAAGAGAGAGTTGAAATCACAATTCCCGTTCAGCAGAGTTGAACTATAAGTCTGTCACGGGTAACTGTTAGATAGTTACTCGCAAAATATGTTTTTGCTCCGAATCCCCTAAGACTTTTGGACGCTTCTGCTTCTGTTGGCGTTTGGCATTTCGAGGTTTTCAGAGTGTCGACGTAATTTGACATGTGGTCACCTAAACGGCGTGAATTGTTGGGAAACCTTTGGAAGCCAAAAATTCGTACTTCATTTTCATGCGAATGTGCCTTCTTTGAACGCATTAATAGGGTATGTAAACTTAACGGATTGCCTTGAACTTCCAAGATACCGACTTAAGAAAACCGTGAGCAGGAAATTCGGTCTTATGAATCTCTCGCAATGGCCTCCAACGTAATGCGTAACGGTAGAATTTTGATCAGCTAACTTGGCAGATCAATTGCAAAGCAACCAATAAGAATATCGAAATATCCCCACAAGGTTTTGAAGACCAACCCCTTACGATTGAAATTGTACAGAATTTTTATATGTGCGGTCAGATTTGAGATGCGATTGATTTTCGGGGTCCCACGAGGTGTCACACAGTGTTAAAGGCTCACTAGAACTAAAGTTGCATATAGAGTTTTGAATAGAGCCATGAGCCTTGAGTACTGATTCAAACGAATACTAGGTTGAAGATATTTGAATAACAGAATTGATAGAAAAATAAACTCGTACCAACACTTGAGAAGATAGACATAAAAAAAAGAGAGAAAAACGCAATGGTCTTTCTTGTTCTTATTTGGTGCTCGTAAAACCGAACGAATCTCTATCAGTCTATTCAGTGAATCGGCAACTGAAGAGATCCACAAGATTAGGATCGAAACCGCGGTCTTGCCTGACCACCTACAGAAAATGTTGGAAGACATTCTAACGGCAGATGGGCTACTAAACGCCCCGGGCTAAAACAATGGCATTGAGAACGAAGAAAACACGGAAGCCGCATATGACACCGCCACCGAAAATGATCTACTCGGTAAGTCCGAGGATGACGAACAAATCTCTGCGTACCAAATGCCTAGCGGGAAAAGACCTGAACAACAAAGCGATCAAGGCGCAACAAAGGCACAAAGAAAAAGGAACTTGCCCAGAATCCCTGAAATATAGGGTGAGGGCCAAAATAAGAGCGGACGAGGATTTCAAAAAAGAGATTAAGCAAATCCGTAACAACGCGGAGCAAGAAACAGTAAAGGCGATCATGTGCTTCCATGAACGTGAAATCGGTCGTTTAAAGACCGAAATACAGAAAAAAAAACGAGCCAAAACGGCCGGAACACTGGACACTAGGAACTGTAGTACGATTGAATCAGCGCGCGCGGCGCAAACTGAAAGCAATCAAGACAATGTAACGATCGAGACAGTCAAGAAAATAGTTGTTAATCTCCAGGAACAAATCGCTCAGTTCGGCAGTATGATGAAAATATAAGGAACAATGGAGAATAAAGAATTTGAAAAGTACACACGTGTATTCTCTGAATCCCAATACAAACATGGGGCCAAAAAACGAATTTCAAAAGCCAAACGGCTGGACTTGGACTTGGAACTTGTACTCCCAAATAGCAAAGCTGACGCTGGCCGTTAAGTTGGCTTGTTATCTCCCAGTTGGCTGGTTAGCTCAATTGGTAAGAGCGCTGCACTAGTATCGCAGAGGTCACTGGTTCGAATCCCGTACAGGCCTGATTTTATTCAGGTCTGATTTTCGCTATTGCTTAAATAGCGCTATCTACTGCGAGGATCGTGTATCATACGTATCTAATACCACAGTTCAAAACATATGAACTTCATATATTTCATTGTACTGATTTATCACTTTCACGGGTTTATTACGAATCAACTTAACGGCCTGCTCCCAGTTGGCTTGTTAGCTCAATTGGTAAGAGCGCTGCACTAGTATCGCAGAGGTCAGTGGTTCGAATCCCGTGCAGACCTAATTTTTTTCAGGTCTGATTTTCGCTATTGCTTTAATAGCGCTATCTACTGCGAGGATCGTGTATCATACGTATAGTTTCTTTGAAAGATTTGGTAAAATATTGAAACGCGCTCGAGTTATTTACAAAACGTAATTTCGTATTTTAGCCCGCCAAGTTGTGAATAGCCAACTATAAACAACGTTAAGACTTCTTAACGGTTTCTTGCGGCAACACATCCTGGTCCTTCAATTTCAATCGCGTAAACATCTCCTGATTTCTGTGGCACGTGGAGATCTTTGCCCTGTCTCTGCGTTTAAAGCTACACTCGATCAGCAGCCATTAAGTATTCCCGTGGCGCCGCTTCCAAGTTGAAAAAAAAGAGTTGAAATCAAAACTCCCATTCAGCAGAATTGAACAATACGTCTGTCACGGGTAACTGTTAAATAGTTACTCGCAAAATATGCTTTTGCTCAGAGTTCCCTTAAGACTCTTTTGGACCCTTCTGCTTCTATCAGCGTTTTGCATTTCGAGGTTTTCAGAGTGTCGACGTAACTTGACATGTGGTCACCTAAACTGCGTGAATTATAGGGAAACCTTTAGAAGCAAAAATATCGTACTTCATTTATCCGCGAATGTGCCTTCTTTAAGCGAATTAATAGGGTACGTAAACTTTACGGATTACCTTGAACTTCCAAGATACCAACTTAAGAAAACCGTGTGGGGGAATTCGGTCTCATGGATCTCCCGCAGTGGCCTCCGACGTCATGCGTAACGGTAGAATTTTGATCAGCTAACTTGACAGATCAGATCAACTGCAAAGCAACCAATAAGAATAACGAAATATCCCCACAAGGTTTTGAAGAACAATCCCTCACGATTGAAATTGTACAGAATTTTTGTTTGTGCGGTCAGATTTGAGATGCGATTGATTTTCGGTGTCCCACGAGGTGTCACACAATGTTAAAGGCTCAGTAGAACTAAAGTTGCACACAGAGTTTTGAATAGAGCCATGAGCCATAAGTACTGACTCAAACAAAAACTAGGTTGAAGATATTTGAATAACAGAATTGATTGAAAAATAAACTCGTGCCAACACTGGAGAAGATGGACCGCAAAAAGAGAGAAAAACGCAAATGGTCTTTCTTGTTCTTATTTGGTGCTCGGATTCATTTGTAAAACCGAACGTGTTTCCAACATAATTAGAGAAAGGTGTAAATGTGCAAATCTGTCCATTAAAATCGGCTTTCAACTAGTTCAGCTGAAGTGATCACTCAACGGGAAGAGAGAGGGCTCTTATTAAAAGTTTTTTTTTGTTTGGAGGGCCTTGTATATTAAAGGTGTGCTTATTTAAAAGGGGGATTTAGGGTGTTGCTTCCACTGAGTTTAAAATAATCTTATTTCAGAATGGCAATTCCAAATTACACGACCAACAAGAACTTTCAAGAACCTACACGGATGACAGTGCCCTAGAGTGTCTCACAATAATCAGCGAGATAACACGACAGATCCTCGAAGAAGCTTCTGATGAAGACTCTAGCGGTTCCTATGACTCCTGCTATCAAAGTGTAGGAGATCAGGAATACAATTCCAGGGAAGATGGGTCGAGTTTGATGTGTTCTAATGTCAATGCAACAAGATGTTTAGCTACTAACTGCCAAAGTCAAGTAGAACAAGAAAGGTTTTCAACTACTTCTCAACATTTGACAGCGACTCCACAGGTAAATTACCATGGCGAATGTCTTACATTGACAGCTAATGATTGTAGCATTGTTGGGGAAAGCCTGAGCAGCCATGAGGAGGAATCCATGCTTATTGAAGACGGTAATGAGATGTTAAGGGGAAAACGTTTGTTTGAAGATCATAGAAAATCAAGACTTTCCTTTATCACTGACATTCACGAAAAATTGAGGAAAAAGCAACTCAACTGTACCGAAGGGAATTCAGTTCGTTCAGACAGTGCAGATGGAAGTCATTTGCCAACGCTGCATTCAAGCCCTACACATTATGGTAGCGATTGTAGTAAATTGGAACTTCAACACCGTAGTCCAGAAACGCAAGCACAAAGCAAAACCGCCATTACCGGGAAAATTGGCTCCTATGAAAATAACCAAATAGTTTGTTCACGTGTGGGCAAGAAAGAGACGACAGACGACAAACCGTTGGTGGTAAATCAACTAACACAAGATACTACCATCACTAATGTACAAGATCGCAATGACCTCGCAATGCAACCTAAGTGCGAGCTTCTAGAGGAGGAAAGAAGCCGTTTGCCTAGAACGACGCCAGAAAAAGTATACACCTCAACAGTTCCTAATGATGAGGAGAGTTTCACCTTTTTGAAAGGAAATACGTGTCCTGAACAAAACATCAAATCATCAAAACATCAAAACATCAAAGAAACCAACAGGGAAACCTTCGTACCTAACGTCGAGGCGCAAGATGCTGTGGGGGTTGACAAAAGCCGGTCCGATTCAACTGTTTCGGCTGACTCTAAAATAAATTTTCAACAAAGACGCTATCTCCAAGAAGAGCAAAGGAAAATGAAAAGTGGAAAACACCACTTATCGGAGGGTATTAAGGGGATTAAGGTCGAAATCAGAGAAAATGAAACCGATACACTGGAAAAGCAAGGTACTTCTTGTTCCGATTTTGATGATATGACGACAGAGAGAATATTCGAGCCACTTATTAAAGACGTTTTACCCAACGGAACCATGAACAAGGATACCAGTAGAAGTCAAAATAACGTGGTAGATCTTCAAAGAGAGAAGGATTCGGTGGACGGGCCCAATTTAAGAGAGGAAAATGAAACGCGATCTTTGAACCAAAGCTTAAGAAAAGTAGTCCCAATCGATCTTTATGGGCAGATACATTTTAAGTCACAAGCCACCTTCTCAAACCGCCATGAAACTACCTCCAGATCGATGTCTTATATGGGCGATGTTGTTGCTGACGGTGAAAGCCGTGACAACAATCTCAATAACGTTGATACTGTGGATGGACCAGCACTCACACAAAATCCTCACAAAGAATTTCATGCCGGCGAGAAGTTAAAAACCAACCTAAAGTGCATAAGTGTAACTTTAAGTAACGAAAACGGGTCACATACAGATAGAGATGCGGTTTGCGAATATAGATATCCTCCTGTAACTGAGAGTAAGCTCTTTCAATCTCACTCAAGCGATGGAGGAGCAAGACCTAAACAGAGATTAACAGATAATGCTAAAAGCCCCTTACCGTTGCCCATCGTTAAAAATCCACTGTCAGCTCACCATGACCTCGAAATCATAAATACGGGCCTAGATCCTGTCTTTATGGCACGCCACGTTAAAGAGAGTAGCCCATTTCTTTCGTTTCACAACGGTGGCAACTATAATCGTGCTTCATTAGACGGTCCGTGGGAGGAAGATTACGAACAGGACTACTTTGTATCTAATGCTCATGATCAATTCTTTAAAGCCAAAGGTCAGAATTCATACGACAAGGACGAGTTCATTTCACACGATATAGCCAATAGATGTGATAAGGGTGTTCCTGTAAATAACGCCTCAGTAATCAAAAACTTTAGTGTTCATCATGTATCGCCACCTAACGGAGACGAAAAAGAAAGCTGGCATTTCCCATCCTCAGAGTCCTGTGAAGATACGGTGCTGCAAAGTGAATGCTTTTCCGAGAGAACAAACGAGTCAAATCCAACATCGCTTCCAAAATCCTTTGATGCTAACCGAGAGAAACTGTTCAGTGTGTGTGGATCGGTGTGTGCTTACAATGACATGGATTCAATGGCAAATGAATACTCCAGTGGTGTGGGTAGGGACGAATGTGAACAGTCACTACCAATGAGAGTAAGCGAGTATTCTTTGGCCTCTAGTCTTGGATATCTTCAAGAGATTATGGCCAAGACCATCCGAATTGTTGTCTCAAATGCTACGCGCGCGAGGGAAACTGAATATGCAAACCAGTCAGTCGAAAATACAGGCGTAGAAGAAACGGGTGATATGGGAGAAGGGGAATCAGCCGTTACACAAAGCTTTCACGCGACGAACAGTCGAGGGGAATCTATCCCATCAAATGAGACGACCGTAGAAGCTGAGCGGCAACCCATGGCGACACCTGTACAAGAAAGTCCGCGCCCTGTTTGCAGTCATTATCAACGCCGATGCTTGGTTCGGTTCCCCTGCTGTGGAAAATTCTTCCCTTGCCACCGCTGTCACAACGAGTCAGATTGTAGTGAGGATCAGGCGAGAGCAATTAATGCCACACACATACGGTGCACTATCTGCTATCACGAACAAGAGGTAAGATGTTTATGATCGTTTACCTTTGCTCTCTTGTTAAGATAAGGTAGCCAGGACAATAATACCTTGGCATAAGCTAATCTCATAAAAGAACAACTGATGTCCCGAACAAAAAAAGACACTTTTGCATCCTTGTTTCCTTTATTCTCTTCAGATCGACGAAAATGGCCAGAGATGTGGCGGCTGCAATGCGATCATGTCTGAATATTTCTGCTCAACATGTCGCCATTACACGTCCGTCGATAAAAATCCGTTCCACTGCGAAAAATGCGGTATCTGTAGGTAAGATGATGAAACCGATTTTTTGATGACTTGTGCACTTGAAAATTGAGATCTGGAGGATATTGTATCTGTATAAAATATCATTCTTTCTCTGACTTAAGACGATTGGAGTATCGCCTCAACCGGTTGTTTTGTATTTAGAAGTGTACTGACGCTGATACTTTGCTACCTAGTAGCATTTCATTCGAGAGGTTGAGAAGAATCACATCTGCATCTTACAGTAATCTGGATAGGGTTTTGTCTTGTTTACCAGTTTAGGCCGTGTGGAAAAGTGCGCGAATAAAAGTAACAAATTCGACTCTCTATTGCTTATTTTGAATGCTTCTACAGAATCCATAAAGACCGATCGTTCCATTGTGATGTTTGTAACGTATGCCTTGACAAACGTCTCGAAGGAAAACATAAGTGCAGGCCCGATTCTGGACACGATGAATGCTGTATTTGTCTAGAGGTGAGACATCTCGGTATTTTTGCTCGTTAGATAAATTACCACCCTTAGTGTCAGGAATGTTAACTAGTGTGTTCGAAATGATTTTTTTGTGGACGCTCGACCTGAAGCCACTTGCCCTTGTATTTTCTATTTAAATTTTAAATACGTATTATATGTCCCAAAATATTTAAGAATTTTTCCAAAGCTCGATTAGGGCCCAAACAATCATTCATATAAGCTTTAGTTAGCCAATAGACTACCTTTTTTCGGGCCTTGTTTGTGAAGCTTGAGAAAATTGAAAGTTTTTGTACAGTTCACGAAAAGGAATTGACTGTTACGGATCGGTGTCAAACTCTCATCCTTTTCTTTTTGGAAGAATTACAATACACCAGTATATCTGGAATGCAATCTAAATTTACTATACAAACAAAGCAGTTATTAAACCTATATTGATACATTTTTTCCTTTGCACTTGTCACAGGACGCCTTTAGTGGGTGTCAAATTCTCCCTTGCTCTCACAAGGTCCACAAGGACTGTGCCATTGCAATGATACAAAACGGCGTGTAAGTATTCTCTGAAACGTCACACACCTCATGAAATACACTCTACTTTTCTCTGATGGCTTGTCGTGTCATAATTGACGAATTTACTGTTTGCGAACGTTACATTTTTCATCCTCGTCCATTTTCTCGAGCTCTGTAATGAAAATTAATTTATTTGCTTGCCTGCCTCTGTGCTTTCAAATTCTTGCCCGAGTTAATTGACCAAATTCAAGAAAAAACAGCAATTTTCGGATGAGTATGGAAAGGGTTGTCTTGGCCTCTGAACCAATCATATGCGAGATCAAATTTAATTGAGACTTAGTCAACAGCTTTTTTTAACCCCCGACGAAGCTCAAGAACGATTCATTGTGATAATTTTGGCATGGACTGACTATGCTGCATAGGAAAAGCGCTCAGCAATGATTCTCAAATCTCAGTGTTGTATCTCTCGAGTCTGGCTGCACATGGGGGCAGTTTGACCGACTGGCAACCGACAGAAATCAATGACGTTCTCTAGCTAAGGCCTTATGGGCATACACGCACTAAAAAGACCAACTATCTCTGGAGTCTTGCCTTTGAGAACTGTCTTGCTGCTTCATTAGTTAGCTTAGCTGTGCCAGCGGTGTAGAAGAATTAAAAACTACGCAGCATTTCTGACCAATGATGATTATTTTTTTCTCCACAGCCGCAAATGTCCAATTTGCCGCCATCCGCTATTCGGTCAACTCCAAAACAGTACTCAATAAGAAACCTTTTTAACCAATCATGTTTTCTTTAGCAAAAATTACTCAGCTTTAGAAATGACGATAAAAAGTTTGAAGCGAGACTCTGAACGATCTGATTTTAATGATTCGTTGCATGGTAAATTTTCAGAATATATCAAACACTAAAGTTGTTGGAAATCTAGCGATTTATAATTCAATAATAACTTCTTGAGTTTAGGTAAAGTTTAGTTGGACAAAGTCGGTCTAAATTCAAATAATTCCTTTCCCTCACCCTCGGGGTTGAAGCTACTGCAAGGAACCGCTTAAACGATGAAAACTACTTTGCTTTGCTGATGTTAAGCATCCATTCATTTTTTTTTTTTTTTAGATTGGATGTAGCTTCATTGATACTTGAGCTATTTTTCACCAGTTAACAGCTTTTTAAACCAGGGGGTATAAAGGAACGATTATACATTCGTACAAGTAGAGATCCTTGATAAAAAAGAAATAAAACGCAAATATGTGACTAGCTAAAATTATAGGCAAGAAACCAAAACTAGCAAACAAATATGTAACGGATGAAAAACAAACAAACAAACATTAGCTCAGTCTAAGCCGTCTAAGTATCGTCACCTCTTTATCATGATAAACCAGACTGTTTTGGAGTCACCGAATGATTTCGAGAAAACATTGTGCAGCTGTATAGGAGAAGACAAGTCCATATGAGCTGTTATACACATACTACAAGGATTAATTTCCTAGTAAGTTCACAACTAGCAATTTTTTGTACTAGTTGGACCTCCTCAATATTATAGCAGGGTTTTGTTGTTGGTGTTACGGCCTCTAGTGCTCTTTTGTTTTACTAAGTAATTAATTTAATTTATTAGCTTCGCCGACGGGCAGGGACTCCGCAACAGCTCGCGCCGATTACTGGGGGCCCAGTAAACAGGCCAGATCACATCACAGTAATCTCGTGAGTGGGTTCTGTAACGTCCCCTGCCTTACCAAATTACCTAATTAATAGATGCGGAAGACGGGACCTACGGTTTATTCGTCCTTATCCGAGAAGACTACAATGTCTATTCATTTCTTGATGTTAGAAAGGTAGCACATTCTCCTCAGTTATTTTAAGACCATGAGTGTTGATCCGGCCGGGGCTCGAACTCTTGACCTCCCGCACAACAGTCCGGCGCCCTAACCAACTGAGCTAACCGGGAGGCGGTCGTAAGTGTCATGTAAGACCTGAAGAACTAAGAATGGAAATATTTAATGGAAAAGAAAAAAGAAAAATTAAATCCGAAAAGAAAGCAAGAACAAAATAGGGATATACTGCGGGCCTGCTCTCGGGACACACCTAACCAAATACTATGTGATGGAACGTTTAAACACTATCTTTGATGTCATACGCCTGCTTTAATCATTTCTTGTTCTTTTTCTGCAGTTAGCAGTGCTCAAGAATGGATTTTACAGATACTGTAATTAGATTAAGATTTGTCAACCGAGAATGCAAAGCAAAATGACTGATTCTTGCAGAGGATGAAAATTACAGCGACAAACTGTTATAACGACAAACTGTTTGTTCGGCTGAGGTTCAATTCAAGTTCATTAGAAAACTCGGTTGAGACATGCTTTGAGTTTAAAGACCAGTGCCAGTCAAGGCAGGTACTTTTAAAGGTAAACGATTGTATTCTAAAGCGAGAACATCATGCTTGAGTTATTTAGAACAAGGAAGATTTCTCCTTTGTCAGTGAAGTCAGTTTGAAACCTACAAGAAGCTACATCATAAGTATGGGATCATAGTTATCAGGGTAGTCAATGAGGACGTTGTATTTTAGAAGTAATGAAAAAAAGGGAGTCAGCATGAAGCGACTTAAGCTTAACTTGATGTATAGGTGACCTCCTAAGGGACAAATTTCGTTTTCAGGAGGAAAAAAAAATTTCAACGAGAAAGAAGCGCATCACACAACGTGATTAAAACTGGGTAGTCTCCAATAAACGCAATATAAAGGTACCCGTTCAAGATCACATGAATGAAAATTTTGTTTTAAGAAGGAAAAAATTTTATGAGCACTTTTTCTATTATGTATTTTGATATTTTATCAGCAATGTTACTCTCCAACCACAGAACGTATAAAACAGCGTGACAATAAGTAATCGTTGGCTTTACTAGGCGTTCCAGTACCCATATAAGAATTGCGTGAGTTCCATTTTGTTTGGGAAAAACCATTCTATGAACGCTATCATTATATTACTAGTAATTAAACAGTATATTAACCAGCATGAAAAATTGACAAACAGCCTCAAAATAGACGCAAAGCATTGGTAAACTTTAATGAAAAGCATGAGTGAAATTTCGTTTTAAGAAGGAACAAATTTCATGAGCGCTTTTTGAATTCGCCAAAATGTATTTTTTCGGCAGCGTTACTCTCTAAGCGCGGAACGTAATAAGCACGGTAATAAGTAATCGCAGGCTTTGTTCGACGTTTCAGTCACCGTATAAGAATTGCCTGAGTTCAATTTTGTTTGAGAAGAGCTATTATATGAACGCTATCATCATATTACTAGTTTTTAAACAGTTTATTACCCGGAATGATAAATAAACAAATAGCCTCAAAATAGACGCAAAGTATAGGAAAACTTTTATGAAAAGCGTATGTGAAATTTCGTTTTGAGAAGGAACAAATTTTATGAGCGCTGATTTTCAGTACCTAATTTTTTAGCAAAACCATTCTGTATATAGACTGTGCATGGCGCGATAGCGTGAATGAAATTTCGATTTGAGAAGGAACAAATTTTAGGAGCGCTTATTTTTAGTACAACTAATTTTTTTGCAAAACCATTTTATATCTAGACTGCGTGGTATGATAACGTGAATGAAATTTCGTTTTAAGAAGGGACAAATTTTATGAGCGCTGATTTTTAGTACGACCAATTTATCAGCAAAACCATTCTGTATCTAGACTGTGCGTGGTACGATAGCGTGAATGAAATTTCGTTTTGAGAAGGAACAAATTTTATGAGCGCTGATTTTTAGTACAACTAATTTTTCAGCAAAACCATTCTGTATCTAGACTGTGTGTGGTACGATAGCGTGAATGGGATTTCGTTTTAAGGAGGAACAAATTTTATGTACTCTGATTTTTAGCACAACTAATTTTTCAGCAAACTATTCTTCATCTAGACTGCGCGCGGCAAGATGGCGTGAATGGAATTTCGTTTTAAGAAGGAACAAATTTTATGAGCGCATTTTGTATTTGCTGAAATATATTTATTCGGCAGTTACTCTCTAAGCACGGTATGCATTATAAAATCAGCATGGCTTTATTCGGCGTTTCAATAACCGTATAAGAATTGCGTGAGTACAATTTTGTTTGAGAAGAACCATTTTAGGAACGCTATCAATATTTTACCAGTAATTAAAGGGTGTATTACCCGGCAAGGTAAATAGACAAATAACCTCAAAATAGACGCAAATCCTAGGTAAACCTAATGAAAAGCGTGAGTGAAATTTCGTTCGAAGAAGAACAAATTTTAGGTGCGCCCATTTTTAGTACAACTTTTTTTATAGCAAAAGTATCTGCATGTAGACCGTGCGTGGTAAAAAAGAATCGAAGGCTTTACTAGATATTTCAGACACAACTAAAGAGTCGCGTGAGTAATTAGGAAATGTGTTACCCGGCTTGACTGAAAATGATTGAGTAGCCTTTAAAGTGCACGCACACTTACTCGATGAATACGCAACGTATCGGTCAGTGTAGTAATCGTTAGCGTTATTTGGCGTTTCAGTTTCTGTATAATAGTAGCATGAGTTCAAGTTAGGGATGCTATCATGATTTTACTATGTATCAAAGAAGGTTTTAAAAGAGCGTTGGTGAAATTTCGTTTCGAGAAGAAACACATTTACGATCGCTACCCTAATTGTCTTTTTTTGTTAGCTAGTATTTGTCTTTTTTTATTGTACATGGTTTAAGGCTGAAAACCTCTTTTGGGTTATCTTATAACGTTCTAACTTAGTGCCGCCACCGGAGGCTGAATGGATAACAAGAAAAGACAATTATTCATAGTAACCTGTGGTTTTGCATGAATGCTATTTAGCAGAGAAAGTTGTTGGAGCATTTAATCAGTTAGCTAGACTGCTCTGTAAGAACGTGTATTCACTTTCCTTCTTCCAATAAACTTACAAATCACTCAACAACGTTTTGCTTTTTTGATCACGTGTTTTTCCAAAAAGCGATGCCTGCCTCCATCTTTTCTTTACCTGTTTGCGTGTTCTTTTGCTTTTTTTTTTTTTTTTTTTTTTGTATTTTTGCATTTTTGTGATTTTTTTAATTGTTGTTTATTTTGTAGCCTTAATTCAACTTTTTTTTTACAAATTTGCTGTAGCCTGTTTGTGATTTCTCTCGTATGTGATGGCAACGTTAGGTGTATCGTCCCCAGAGATTAGTTTGAGACCATGACTCCTTTGTAACCTATCTCTTAGTTTTGTGATTGGTCAGTTTAGTACACCGTACTCTCCTGGACAGTCCGCTAAAATTACCACTATGATTTTTGTCGCCGAATTTCACGTTATTGGAAATTCCTCAAAATCTTCAAAATAGCAGCATCTTCCTTGACAAAACCCTCAGCTGATGTGTCAACTCTTATCCTTGGAAGTGATATTTTCTTAAGTTGGCGGGAATCACTGTCTTGAGAACCCATGCAGATATGTGAAAAGCATAACATATTGGAAACAAAATCGCCCGTCAAACATGCTTTTGATCAAGTGGAATGGTTTCAAACAAGCAACTCCATACGAAGCTTTCTTTCTACGTTAAGCGCAGCGTATTAACGAAGGCAAATTAACTCGTTCCAAACTCAAGGAAGAAAATTGCCTTTCAATTGTCGAATTTAACCCCGCTAGAAAGTTTCTGGCCAATTGGTTACAGCTCAAATCTAAACTCCAGCTCCTAAATGAACTTTGACTGATTTAATATGGGAGGACTCACCCATAACTATTGCTACTTTTGGAAAATACAAGTTATAAATGAGTTTCTGAAGAAAATTCTGTAAAGGGATTACGTGGTAGAATATTTCAACTCAATTATGGACGTATTTCATTTATTCACAACCTTTACTAAAAGCTGGCATCAACATACGTTCCTGTCCTCTGTGATTCAAGAAATTGTACTTAGTGCGATGTTACTCATGGGCAGTATCTTGTACTATTTGAATAAAAGTTAATCTTTGTAAGATTATAGCCAATTATTCCAATATCTTCCTCGTCTCCTTTGACTTATACTGAAGTATGTATTGTAGGTACGCGAAAAAACTATTTCATCTCACCTGAAAAAGGAAGGTAAATTTTGGGGCCTTGTATAAGGCAGTGTGAGTTCTACAATATGTAAACTCGCAGAACTGTAACATGTACCATATTGATTCTTCAAAACAGTCTTAAAACTGCAGAGAGTCAAGGAATTTTATGCGTAGTTTGCACTCATTGTCACATTGTGTACGCAGGTTGTCATGAAACGTGAACTTAACAAAGTTTTTTAGATAATTACAACGTTCAATCGTATTTTATCACGACGTAGAGTCAGACCATCACAATTATTGATCGCGATGTTTCACTGCTATACTGCTAGTCTCAGGCAACGAGGACGAAAGTTTACGTGTCGCACAGTTTCTTTCTGAGAATTTGAGTTTGCTTAGTGTTCAACTGCTGTAGTTCGTACTTATTACCCTCTGAAGACGAACACAAATTTAGCGCTCTTTGTTAAGAAGTTGAAGCCATAGAAGAAAGAGAGGAGCTGGATAGAGTTTATTTCAAAAAAGGGCTGGAACGTTCGGCCTACCAGTTCAGGAGCGGACAATTCTACAGCCTCCAAAGATATCCCATTAAAAGTAAATTGCCATTTACTTTTAAAGGGATATTTCATAGAAGCCATTTCCAATCATTCGGATTTCCATGAAAACCCAGTACGTTGTTATTCTGCTGAAGAGGAGGTATTCATGAAGTGAGTGAGAGATCCCGAAATCTCTGGAAATAAGTAACGTTATGGCCATGTCTCGACGAGTGACTTTTTACGTCGCTTAAAGAATGACAACTGTTAACCTCCTTTAAACACTGTAGCTGAATCTAAATGATCTTTTTGAACGTTAAAGGAACAGCTTCTCGGTCGAAATAAAACTTGGATAAAGGACATTTTTTGTAGGAGCTTCGGACAAAGACAGCTTATCTTGATGCAGGAGCTAATTTCCTGCGCAGCCCAAAGTTAAGGATGCGGTAGACGTTCGAGGGCCAATTTTTTTGGAATTTTTTTTTATGTCAAATTAGGCATAATTACTTTAACTATAGTTTCTCTGAAAGATTTGGTAAAATATTGAAACGTACTCGAGTTATTTTCAAAAAGTAATGTGGTATTTTAGCCCGCCAAGTTGTGAATAGCCAATTATAAACAACGCAAAGACTTCCTAAGAGTTTCTTGCGGGAAAGCATCCTGGACCTTCAATTTCAATCGTGTAAACATCTCCTGAACTCGGTGGCACGTGGAGATCTTTGCCCTGTCTCTGCGTTTAAAGCTATACTCGATCAGCAGCCATTAAGTATTCCCATGGCGCCGCTTCCAAATTGAAAAAGAGAGAGTTGAAATCAAAATTCCCGTTCAGCAGAGTTGAACTATAAGTCTGTCACGGGTAACTGTTAGATAGTTACTCGCAAAATATGTTTTTGCTCCGAGTCCCCTAAGACTCTTTTGGACGCTTCTGCTTCTGTTGGCGTTTGGCATTTCGAGGTTTTCAGAGTGTCGACGTAACTTGACATGTGGTCACCTTAACGGCGTGAATTGTTGGGAAACCTTTGGAAGCCAAAAAATCGTTCTTCATTTTCATGCGACTGTGCCTTCTTTGAACGCATTAATAGGGTATGTAAACTTTACGGATTGCCTTGAACTTCCAAGATACCGACTTAAGAAAACCGTGAGGGGGAAATTCGGTCTTATGAATCTCTCGCAATGGCCTCCAACGTAGTGCGTAACGGTAGAATTTTGATCAGCTAACTTGGCAGATCAATTGCAAAGCAACCAATAAGAATATCGAAATATCCCCACAAGGTTTTGAATACCAACCCCTCACGATTGAAATTGTACAGAATTTTTATTTGTGCGGTCAGATTTGAGATGCGATTGATTTTCGGTGTCCCACGAGGTGTCACACAGTGTTAAAGGCTCAGTAGAACTAAAGTTGCACACATAGAGTTTTGAATAGAGCCATGAGCCTTGAGTACTGATTCAAACGAATACTAGGTTGAAGATATTTGAATAACAGAATTGATAGAAAAATAAACTCGTACCAACACTTGAGAAGATAGACATACAAAAAAGAGAGAAAAACGCAATGGTCTTTCTTGTTCTTATTCCGTGCTCGTAAAACCGAACGAATCTCTATCACTCTATTCAGTGAATCGGCAACTGACGAGATCCACAAGATTAGGATCGAAACGGCGGTCTTGCCTGACCACCTACAGAAAATGCTGGAAGACATTCTAACGGCAAATGGGCTACTAAACGCCCTGGGCCAAAACAATGGCATTGATAACGAAGAAAACATGGAAGCCGCATATGACACCGCTACCGAAAATGATCTACTCGGTAAGTCCGAGGATGACGAACAAATCTCTCCGTACCAAATGCCTAGCGGGAAAAGACCTAAACAACAAAGCGATCAAGGCGCTACAAATGCACAAAGAAAAAGGAACTTGCCCAGAATCCCTGAAATATAGGGCGAGGGCCAAAATAAGAGCGGACGAGGATTTCAAAAAAGAGATAAAGCAAATCCGTAACAACGCGGAGCGAGAAACAGTAAAGGCGATCATGTGCTTCCATGAACGTGAAATCGGTCGTTTAAAGACCGAAATACAGAAAAGAAAACGAGCCAAAACGGCCGGAACACTGGACACTAAGAACTGTAGTACGATTGAATCAGCGCGCGCGGCGCAAGCTGAAAGCAATCAAGACAATGTAACGATCGAGACAGTCAAGAAAATAGTTGTTAATCCCCCGGAACAAATCGCTCAGTTCGGCAGTATGATGAAAAGATTAGGAACAATGGAGAATAAAGAATTTGAAAAGTACACACGTGTATTCTCTGAATTCCAATACAAACATGGGGCCAAAAAACGAATTTCAAAAGCCAAACGGCTGGACTTGGACTTGTACTTGGAAGTTGAACTCCCAAATAGCAAGGCTAACGCTGGGAGATTGCGCCACGCGCGCTGATTCGATCGTACTACAGTTCTTAGTGTCCTGTGTTCCGGCCGTTTTGGCTCGTTTTCTTTTCTATATTTCGGTCTTTAAAAGTTCTTCCCTTGCCATTGCTGCCGCGAGTCTGATTGCAGTGAGAATCAGGCGAGTGCAACTAATGCAACACTCACAGAATGCACTATCTGCTATCTCGTTCAAGAAGTAAGACATTAATTTGTTTAAGAGATTAATTCTATTGTTCATTCTTTACTTTGACTTTTAGTTAACATTAGCAAAGGAATGCAGCTGGCTGATATCAGCTAATTTTACTAAATAATGGCTTTGTTTCCTGTGCGCAGAACTTCATTGTATCTCAGTTTCTTTCATCCTTTTCAGATCGATAAAAATAGCCAGATATGTTGCGACAGCCATGGTACACTTTTCGATGTTAATCCATTTCAGTGCGAAAATAGTGGGAGCTGTAGGTAAGATAAACAACCCATATTTTACGTAACAAATTGTACTGTATAGATAATTATAATATGAAATCTGTTCTCTTCAAAAAGGCATCTGTTCTCTTGCTTTAGAGGATTGATCTGTAACCTTGATCGCTTTCCCCTGAATAAACAAATGTAAACTGAAGGGAGTGGATAATTTGCTCCATAGAAGCACTCAGGTCAAGGACGTGGCCTCGTAGTATTTTAATTTTACAGAATCTGGATCAGTCTCTCCATTTCGACCAGTTGAAGCCGAGCAGATCATTCGAATTCCAAACTTACGCTAGTAAAAGAAAGGAAATTCAATTCTTGTTTCTCAATTTTAATATTGTTTCAATAGAATCCACAGAGACGTATTGGTGAGGGTGCGGCTAGAAGACATCCATATGCGCATACCCCATACTGCACAAGAAAAATGCTGCATTTTTCAGCAGGTGAGATAAAATCGGTCCTTACTTTTTAACTCCTCTTTTAACCTGAGAGAGATGTCTGGCAACAGCAAAAAGCGTGAGTAGATCTTTCACTTGCGTTAGGCTCATGTGATTGATACAGTAAAATTAACATCAATCTCAGTCGTCTTTAGTTTTAAAGTAAAATAAAGTGCAATAAAAAAGTAAAGCATTAAAAACGAATCAATCAAAAATGAATGAATTCATGTTCAAAGGCGAAAAAAAAAAACTGATTTGTGTAATACCACCTGAAAGGCAAAAGGAAGAGACAGCTTTAGGGAAAAGACTTCGAACGAAAGAGTATGGATAACGACTGTAGGTACAATCATGCAGTGTGTAGGTCAGTAAGGATTCCAGGTGACTTTAAATATTTGAATTTAAAAACAGTCTTGTTTAGACAGTTGCAAACTTTGTAGTTTGAGGAAAATGGAAAGGTGGCTTTGAGAGATGGTAGCTGCTTAAAACGATCAAACTGCCATCCCGATTAGAATGTTGTGTTTGATTCATTTTCTGAGATTAGACCACCATTTAAAAAATAGAAAACGTGCAGGAACTTTGAAAACGAGCTTCGACAATGCTCAGGGAGATAGCTAGTTTCCCCAGAGCTTTAATGTCTCAGCAAACGGAAAAAGAGTAGAACATTTAGACAAGAAAGAACGATGGCGTCAAAATGGCTCCATTTCCACGATGAAGCCATAAAAAAGACAGTTTTACTTCACCAGTTCATGTCGATGTCTCGAAAGTTTGGCTACTGTTATGGTTTGAATTCTTTAAGGAAATGGACCTATTGTTGAGCATCGCAAGGGATGCTTCTGTCCGCTTTGGCGTAATATACATGCTGCTAAAATCGAATCCCATCGTGAAATTGTAGGTGATGACAGATTTTTCCCTACAGTAGTCTACTTGAGAAAACAGACATCTAACTGGGGGCTAGTAAGTAATTGTCAAGGAAAACAGTATTGTCCTACGATACTCTTAAGTCGCGTGGACGGGTTTATGTGTTTGGCTTAATCAAGAAAGAATCTCTCTTGATCAGTTCACTTCATTTCAGGAGCAAGATAAGTCGATGGTGAAATTATCCTTAATTTGTTTTTTGGCTGATGTTTTACGGGCAAGCGGTCTCGAGTAGACTGGAGCAATTAAGAGATTTCAGGTGTTGTTCCATTTTTAAACAACTCAACTTTAAACCGCCATAAAACTACGTATGTCAGAAAATAACCTTTTACAATCCGTAAATAAGAGATAGAAACGAAGGAGCTCGTTCACAGCACTTCTATAGTCGCTGAAACTATGAATGAATTAGACAGCAAAGTACGCCAAAGGTTTCACTAAAAACTATAGTCATAACTAGCGTTTTGTTTTCAGTTATGCTACACGGAATGACTGCAGTTGAAAATTTTTTCTGTTTTGAATTGTGTGCGTGCGTGTTTCATTATTCAACCACTGGTGCAGGGAAAAGAAAACACTGTTGTTGTCAAACTTCGGGGAAGAAGGAAAGAGTGACATCACTTTTTTTTACGTTCGAGTGATTTCACTTTTCAGATATGTATTCTGCGCTTTGTGCACAACCTGCACAAAGTTAAGAACTCTAACAGACAAACAAGGCTCAATTTATTCACTTTTCCCTGTCGCTGAAAAAAGAAAATGTTTTTCTGTGCCTCTTGTTGTAGTCACACTCCCTTCTTAAACGTTTGTAAATGAAGGGAGGCGGGCAAAACAATGCGACGCATTCTTAAATTAAACGAAGGTGGAGAAACAACTAATCAAGGTTATTGTTCTGAAGTTCAAAAACCGCTTAAAAAGCTGGAGTCATAAATCGCTTTTAACTTTCTGTGACTTGGCGTCAAGCTAAGAAACACCTTAAAATCATCTTTCTCTAACCCTAACTTCGTTGTGTGCCAACTTTTTTTCTTAACTCTCTTCGACAGAAGGCGATGGCCATCGTAAATCCATTCGTTTGTCAGGCGGGTAAGATACCGTAGATAGACTTGTAAAACTTCAGTCCTTTCCTGTCGCACAGACTTTCTTAACACCTTGATTTATTTATTTATTTATTCATTTTCTTTTAAAATTGTTTAACGGGTTATTCTTGTTTTGAGACGCATTAAGATAACGGCAAAAGAAATACGTTCACAAACAAAAGTTGTTGATAATACTTGAGTCAAATGCGTTTGACTATCACCTCGTATCGAATAAGTTAAAATGAATTAGTAAGCTTTCACGGAAATTTTGTGTGGAATGTGATAAAACCGCGCTTTTAGGATATGGGACTCTTTACAGCCAATTTGGCGCTGCTCAAGGAATCATTTTGTTATAATTACGTGATCCTTTTATTATGTCGCGTTCTGCCGTTCCAGCTCTGAAATTAGAAAATGCGGTGATTTCTAAACACAGCACGCTAATTTGGAGATTTTACGTTTTAATTTTATAAAAAGATGAAAATTAAACACCTCGCATGGTAAATGAGGATATCATAACAGCGACCTCTTTGGTTGTGATTTTACTAGTCACTAATATCATACGTTGATAACATCTGCAGATCCTGATGATTCGAGCGTATCGGACTCCTCCTCTGAGACATACTTCGACGCCCTAAGCGATGTTGGTTCCCCATTAACATCTGCAGATTCTGTTGGTTCTAGGGAATCGGACTCCTCTTCTGAGGTATACTTCGATGCCTCAAGCGATGTTGGTTTCACAATAACATCTGCAGATTCTGACGGTTCGAGCGAGTTGAACTCCTCCTCTGAGGCACCAGCGATGTTGGTTCCACAATGAACCAGCCACTGCAGCTTTGGCTGCGCGTAAGGAAGTAAAAATGTGGAAGGCGGCGCCGTCACTCGCTTTTTATCAATTTAGGGTATGGAAGTTGTCTCTGGTCTTACTTTTGTTAAGGAAAGATTTATTTTTAATAAGCTAGAACGTTTCCCAAAGACTAATTTAAGATGTATTTTAGCAAGTTCTCGTCATAGGAAAGTTTTTACTCTCGAAGAGGTTATGATGACGACATAAACAGTTACGTGAAGACATAAATGGTGCGCTCACAGCAGGCAGTAAAGATAGAGAGGTTTCGAAACAGAAATTCAGGTATCTTATCAATGTCCCGACAAATAATAATGAATTTTGTTTTTCATGTAACACAATCATAAGTAATTTATTTTCATAAGTTATATATGTTATTTACCTGCCGGGAGGTTCGTATTGGGAAAAACTGCGCCCGAGGTCTTAAGTAACGCCAGAATCCGTCGGCCGAGGTCGGTACTCAAGACCTCAGGCACAGTTTCTCCCAATACGGACCTCCCGGCTGGTGAATTACATTTTTATTTTCTTTAACTAAGGGAATTGCTTGCTAAAACAACCCGATGGATTTAGCCTGTAATTACAGCAAGATCCTATATAGAGGGGGGCATTGAGGCCTCTGGGAAACCGCAAAACCTGAGAAAAAAACCTCGAGCTCCAAAACCAAAAAACTGACGAAAAAAGGCAGCAAAACCGAAAATCGCCTGCAAACCTGACAAAACCGCTACATTTTCACTTTTAAAGGGGTCAAAAAAGGAAAAACCGAAAACCGCATCAGAGTTTCGTGAAAACCGAATGCAAAAACACGTAAAATCCGCAAACCGCTCTGTACATCAAAACCGAAAAACCGAACCTTTTTGGCCCAAAAACCGAAAAACCGATCCAAAAAACAGTCAAAACCGCAAAACAGTAAATCCCAAAGCCTCCCTCTATATAAACTTAACAATTTTTGAGCGAGTAGTTAGTGACGGTAGAGCAAATTAATAGTGAGGCATCACCGGAACATCTTTATTTGCGTAATGGTGATTCAAAATGCTTCCAAAAAGCTTTGAACATTTTTTTTTTTTACAAGCATCTGTCACGATCTGACACTTTTCAATTAGAGAGTGCGTACGAAAAAAGGGCTAGTACACTTGATACAAGAAAAAACAACGGTAATGGTTTGTTAATCAAACTCAAGTTCAATGGCTGTCACGACAATTGTTTCTTCAAACAGTCAACGTTCTTACGGAAAGTATTGTTCACTTCCATCGACGATTTATCTTCAGTTTTCCTTCTGTAGAGTCAATGATGGCAAGGAAAGTAATTTTAAATGAAGTCGAATGTTGTTTTGAAGTTGCGAGAGTTTACCTGTTTGTTTGCGGCCATGGCGTGTGTAAAATCTGCAGGTCTTTCTCTCACCGAAAAAATTATATTAATCGAGTGAGACACTAACAATTTAGACACAAGGGAGTTTAATGCAGCTTTTTCTCATTGAACCCCTTCGGTTCTGTTGTGTAATTTACGGTACAAATGTCCAAATTTAATAAACTTACCGAAAGTGTATTTGTAGCTGGACTCAAAACTTCGCTTCTGTCTCACAACGATCAAATTGTTTGGAAGAATGAAAGTTCTTACTAATGATTCAACTGTAAACAAAAACCTAACGTTTTAACTTTCTGAGTTACGTTTTGTAAAGGATTAAAATTAATTACAAACGGTTTGTACGAAGCGTTTCAACCCTTTTTGACACGTTTGCTTCCACAAATTAATTTGAAACCAATTTTTTGCTGGCAACCGAAGTGGTTTAAAAGAGAAAGAAATGTATGTTATCCACCAGCCGGGAGGTCCGTACGGGAAAAACTGTGCCCGAGCTCTTGAGAACGGCCGAGGACGGTATTCAAGACAGAGGACCCAGTTTTTTCTCGATACGGACCGACCTGGGGTTGCGAATAACATTGTTCTCTTCATGATCCAACACTTTACAAAATACTCTCCAAAAGAAAACGAATGATTTAGGGCTACAATTCTGAGTTTAATATCGGGAAGATTCTTCATATACTGAATCATTCTTTAGCGACTAGATAATAAAAAATACATAAGTTACTTAAATGAAAAAGAAAGGCTTCACCGAAACATTTGTATTTACGTAATAGTAAAGGTAACTCTAAAGGTTTCCAAACAAACTTTGAAACATTTTTGAATAAGTATCTGTCACGATGTGACACCTTTCGATTGGAGAGGTAAACAAAATGATAAAAAGGGTGCAGTTCTAACATGGTGTTTTAGACTTCTAAAGCGCTGTTTTGCTCTTCTCGTTTGGCATTGTAAAGTCCAACGCAGAACTTTCGCATTCAATCATGTCTGTCTGGATTGGATTATTTTCTTCCACATTGCGTGATGCGGAATTATGCTTACTGTTGCAATCATGCAATTCTGTTCTTGTGTGTTGTATTATGGTCTTTTGTCATCTATTATGCTTTTCCTTGTTGAATTATGGTAAAGTGAATTATGCTTACGTCATATCCTGTATGGCACTCGATGTAAAAAATTTGGACGACTGGGCACGAGTGGAGAATGGGTCTAGTGTAAAGAATTACTTTCCGGTGCAGCAGGCGGTAGTAGCCGGCCTGCTACAGCTACTTCTACTTGTAATGCAAACAGGGCAGAGGAATTACCTCAAATCTGCGCACACGTTTTGCTAACTACGATGATGTTCGTTGATAGTAGCCGGCCTGCTACAGCTACTTCTACTTGTAATGCAAACAGGGCAGAGGAATTACCTCAAATCTGCGCACACGTTTTGCTAACTACGATGATGTTCGTTGGTAGTAGCCGCTGTCCAGTGCCACAAAGCAGAAATAAGTTTTCTGCTCCTCCAAGAAAGAAAGGGAAGTATGCACCTATGTTCTTTAAACCTCGTGAAACCTGGACACTTGAATTTCTGTGTCTTTCTTATTCTCAACATAATAACTGTAGTGTGCTTTACATTTCCGTTTTCTTTTTAAACCAAAGCAAGAGTGGAAATAATGCCCCTAACATGCAATGGATAAACTGTTGTTTTGAAATACCTGTTACTGAAGTAAGAAAACATCAACAAAGTTGTCAGAGGTAACTTTATTTTGGTTTAGTGCTTTGGTATTTTCTGCTCAGTCAATTCCAGCTGCACCCATCTCTCAAACCCCCCTCCCTCCCAGGCCATTCCCCTGGCTTTGGAATTTTTCTGTTTCGGAAGGGGAACTCCAGCATGTGTGGATAGAGTTAGTGCCCCATAGCCAGGATATTACTGCAGACTTTCTGAATGGGAAATTCATATTCACTGAGGTCTTTCCTGATCTGAAGTTGTGGCTTGATAAGCCAATTGACAAACCTCCACAATTTCGTCCAGTACTTGACAGACAAGTCGATTAGTGACAAACTACTAGTCTTTTCCCATAAAATCCTCTATATTTCGATTTTGAGTTCCAAACCACTGATGTGTCAAAAGCCTGAGGGTAGTTCCGGAGTAGGTTAATGCCCGACTTCCAGGGCTAACAAAGCATGCAATTGCTGTGCAGCTACTTGTGGGGGCAGATTGGCACAGCTAGAATTGACTTGACTGATGCACAATTCTTCAAAACTCCCCCCTCAAAACCAAAGAAAGAAAGAATGATTGCTGTGTTCAATTTCAGTGCTTCTCTAAACAAAAACCTCAGCTTTCTGGTGAGGTATGTGTTTTGAACATGTTATAATTCTTTTTTCTTTAGCTCATATTCTATGCTTGGAAATAAAGCATAATTACATATAGAATTACACAAATCATTCTATAACTTTGGCCCTATGACTCCTCTTTACTCTGTGAACAAGGGTTCTAATTTTTACAATTGAAATATGTTCTTTCCACCGTAAGTTGCTAATTATTGTATTGTGACTATTGTTAATACTTAATAAGCTCATGTCAGATTATTGACAAAAGCAAACTTGGGGGCCTTTTGAAACTGAGCACCTCAGAAGTACCAAAACCGCATTTTTACCGGTAATCCACATATATAAAAAGGTACAACTAGTACCTCCACCACTTAGACATGAGTTTCCCCATGTTAGGTGGAAGCCCCCTGTAGCCATACATTAACATGCCCCATACCTGACACGTTTGTGATTGTCATCGTTATGCCACAATGCCATGGGCCTTATGACTCGATACTTTCTCCTTTGCACAATGTTCATTTCTAGAGCTCGCAAAAGAGTTCCTTCTAGGTTATCCCCTCTTATTGCCTCGCGAATTCGTCGTTGCTGAATTCACACATTGCGTGAAAGGAAAAGTTCCTCCTATGCGGATATATCCGATGTTTGGAAAGTGTTTTTTATAATGGTAATTTCTGCACCTAATTCTTCATTGGAAATATCAGAATATGTTACCTTTATGGACTAATGAAACTCTTTCAATCGCCTCTCAACGGTTTTTTAACTTCCCTGAGAAGAACAGCTATTTCAGCTTTATTGAACCTTTTTTGAACCAAGAACTCCCGTTTTTCTCTAGAAATATTATATCTGGGTCTACCAGAACTACCAGTAACCACCTTTCCTGCTTTATACATCACAACATTGTCGTTCAACTTGAAACAGTCGTGGGCTTCTCTCACAATGGTGACAACACTTTCGTCAACAAATCCAATATGAAAACACCTGAGTATGATTTCATACAAGCAATCTGTTCGGTATTGCACATGGTTCAAGGTGTCAGAGGAATTATTTCCCAACTCCAGCTGTCTCAAAATATCAAAAAGAACATTGCGAATGTGATTTCTGGCTGGCACACGATCACCCTCCTCGTCCGCCATTTTGACACACTAGACCCATCCCCACTCATGCCTAGTCGTCCAAACTCTTTTTTCACTGAGTCGTGCACGATATGACGGAAGCATATTCACTGCAGAACAAAAGACCATAATACAACACACAAGAACAGAATTGCACGATTGTAACAGTAAGCATGATTTGATTTCGCATAACACAGTGTAGAAGAACGTAATCCAATACAGAAAAGCATAATACAATATGTAGCTAGATTAAGAGAGATGAATGCTATTCTTTCCCTTATGGCTCTTTCTCCTCACATTCACCTTTCGTTTCTCTAAAGTGACCAGAGGAGGCTTTTTGTTTCAGTTTGCTTTATTTACATTTGAAACAGTGATATCAATAGTTAAACCTTTAATAAACAATCCACAACCATTTACCGAAGTGGAAGTATGGGTATAAATAATTATCCATCGCTAGCCACCAACACTAAGGCGAAAAACTGTTTTAGTATATACAAAACAGTGAAATAATATAGCACAAACATATGTTTCAACCCGATTATTCCTGCAACGATTACAATGTTTTCGGGCGCAAATCCCGCGCGTTTCTCGCCAGGCAAAGGATATTCTGAGCTTGAGTAGGCGATCAGAACGCACCTTCAACGCTATTCACCGTTTTAGTATATATACCAAAGAATATTATCAGGGGTTGAAAGGGAATGATGTGGCTTTCAAGCTGGGATGGCTTTATTGTTTCTTGGATTAGATTTTTAAGATTAGTTCGGGTCCATAAAGTTTGTGGTTAGTCAGTTTCTCAGAGACTGATCCTGTGAAGCTCAGTAGGAAGTAAAGAAGAGAACAAAAACACGACTAGCTTACCTTTAGCTGGAGACCTTTATTCTAATACAGTCTGTAAAATAAAAGAAATGGTATAATTTTTTTGATTTAAACAGGTAAATTGATACTTTACTTAAAGTCAATCTCTTCTCTGATGTGTTTTTCTTCGCAATTTCACTGTAAGAAATTTTTAACTTTCACTAGAGGAAAAAGAGACTGCACGTAGTCAAGTTAGATAGGTTAGCAGTAGAGATAATTTTAAACAGAAAAGTTAAGTCGCCTATTTCTGTAAGTTTACAACCACGTCCTAAAATGTTCAATATAGACATTTGCAATCTGTGCTCATCTAATATATCGATAGTTTTGTTATGATTATATATGGTTGGCCCATGTTTTCTTCCTGCAAGTTTGACGAGGAAGTCATCAGAAATCTTTGTCAGTTAAACTCTTAATAAAATGTCGACTTGAACAAAAAAAAAAACAACCCGTTTCTCGTGTTTCCAGCCAGAACGTTTCTTTTGGTTGCTTTTTTTCGTGTAGTTGTTTTTTCAACAACTGTTTTCAGTTGTCGCCATCATGTTTTTTTTAAGGATACTGATTATACTGACAGACTCACCTATTTTCTAGTTATATTATTGTGGTCCCTTTTAGTCTCAGTCCTTTTTATGACTTACAGACTGTGCATTATTTAAGATTAAAAATACATCTTTCAAAGAGGAAAGGAAGGGAAAGCCCTCTAAAGCCGGAAAAGTGTAGTGATGTCATCATAACAAATGTTGCCTTTCAGTTATTAGGGGTTTTTCCCACTCGTTCTTCAAACACTTTCACTTTCGGGAATGTTATCCGACAATGAAGTTTGTAAGTTTTGAAACGTCAACAAATAATTAACTTGATTTTGTTATGAAACATGGGCAAAGTCCCGAGGTGATCATTGATTGATTGCGTCTTAGCATTGCTTGTTTCAGTGACTACTTTAATTTCCCAAACAGCTCTAATTGTTTTACACGAAAGCATTTTCTATGAAACCCACTTTATTATTATTATTATATTTTTATAACTCAGTCATTTGAAACTTTTACAGGCACATGTATGTTTACCTGAAGTATATTCCACTATCTTGCATGTGCATTGCATTAATTTATGCAAACAATCGGCAAGAGTACTACATAACCCCATACATTAATTATGCATTCAGTCTTTGTTCAATTAAAACAATAGCGATAACAATAGAACTCCGCAGAGACTAGTAGTCTTTGTTTTCAAAAATTGGATTTTTTTTCAAAGTCTTTTTTGAAACAGGGTAAATTTGGCGCGTTTTGACTTTGCAAAACGGAAAACTCGAATAATTTTCCAGAGGTTTTTAATTTTGAAATTTAACTGAATGTTCAGTTTCGCTTTGAAAGCATAAAATTGGCCGAAAAATAACGTTTAAGTCTACGGTCAGGCTTTGAAGTTTGTCAATGCAAAATTTAAAATAAAAGTTGTGTCTTACCTCTTCTTGTGGTTTTGGTTGATTCTTTCATTATCCTTTCGTGTCCTAGTGATGAAAATTGTTCGTGAAGGCCGGTGCGTACAGCGATGCAAAGAAACCTTTGTATCTAGTCTTTCTGGACTTCATAAAGTTGGGCGATATCTTCGATAATGATTCCAAAGGGATCGTTTCCGTAGTGCTGACGCCACATAATTTACATTCTTGTAGGTAGCCTTTGAAAAGTCCTTTGGATGTTCCTGTTTGGGGCAAACCTCGTTTGATTCCCCACCATGTATTTTCGAAACCCTGTGTGTGCGCACCGGTGTATTCCGGCGCATTGAAGCCATTCCATCGCAACCCTTTTTTGAACATTGCAACTCGTACCCGTCTCGCGATGAAGCACGTCGCGTCTAGCTAAGTTCATTGCTGTACCCAGCTCGAGGACATTTTACCGACGTCGCAAGCAGGTTGTGATCCTTACACCACTGTATGCACCGATCGTGAACCGATAATATTCGAGAAAGTCGAATAAAATTCTGTCTCTCCATCTCCGAGTTGTTGTTGTTCTTCCTTATATCTTCTTCTTTCGTTGATGTTAGTAGAAACTATGTGATACTTGGCCAAACGATGTGGTATTTGGCCAATCGTAGAGAAGAAGAAATCCATTCTTTAGTGCAAAGGGGACCTTTGTTGCATTATATCAATGCACATATTGTTATGAAAATTTTTTTACTGAAAGGTAAAAGAAAAAGTAGCTTTTGGAGAGGAACTCCTAACTGGTTTGCGTAGCATAGTGGTAAGGCTGTGGTTTGATAATGGTCTGATAATAACGCGTTGTCTGAGGAGCGATGGTTCAAGGCTAAGCAGAACTGCCAAGAGGGTAAAAAGGAAAGGAAAATACAAACCGAGGAGAAGTTAGGAACCAAGGGGAGAAGGGAGAAGAACGTGAGAAAGGAATGGAGACGAAAAAGCCGCTTTCAATCAATTTCTCTTTTATTGAAGCACTAAAGACTTATTAGTAATGTATATATGCTAAACCCATGGCAATAAGTCATTGTCTTAAAAACAATGGGGTGCATACATAATTAATAAAATTGAATGTATAATTAAATGTATGGGGTTATATGGTACTCTTTCCCCCCTTTACCCATCTTCGAAAGATTTGTTGAATCGAGGCTGAAGAATCTTCACAACTGTCATTTTGAGGTTTTAAGACAGAATCTGTGAATCGATCGTAAAACCAGAAGACGGCGGTTAGCCGCTTCGCTTGCATTGTTAAGCATTGTTTTTGCATTGTTAAGCATTGAGTCGTGTCCTGCAGTTGACTCAAGCAGTCAGTGGACGGAAATCAAACGCAAAGCTGACCCTTTCTAGTCAGTAAAACCACGGTGAGGTTTCTGTACTATATTTCATCATGAAGAAGTAACTGCACTAGTTCGATTTTAAGTCAAGCCATTGTCAAACAATTACTTGAAATAACGGTGTAAGGGGCGACGTACATCAACCTTACCACTTTCGTCTACGATAAGTAGCCTATAAGTCCCCAAATGATCACTTGTACGTGGAGATTGCAGTTACTAAGTTCCTGTGTTGTTGGATCCTCAATCCCCTAAGTTACCAAGTTGTTTTCATGGAGAACGTCTCTATTAATAAAAGTCTCAAAGATGAAAGCTGCCATTATCAATAAACACATTGAATTCTTGGAAATTAGATGTGTTGTAGTTCCAGTTTTTTCACTAAGTTGTAAAAGGGTGAACGAAGTTAGCTAGCCTTAAATATAATTCAGTTTATGGCAGAGAAACTAGGTGCCAGCGGTTGGTTTTTGATGGAGCAAAGGAAACAGCAAAACGTGATCGCTTGATGTCAGTTCTTTGGTGACCACCGATACTCTTGTTACCTGTTAAAGATCCAAGACATTTTCACCACAAGACAAGCGAGGCGGGTGTCAAAAACAAATACGAGGGTCTTTCCCGAAATCGATTTCTGCGAATTCAGCGATAAAGTTCCACGCCCAATCTTTAAAATAGAAACTTGTAATGTTCAGAAAGCGGAATAGTTTCCTACCTTAACTCAAAAAGTTAAGGTTTGGATCTGACATTTTCAAAGCTGGGAGTGTGAAGCACTCTCTCGTGAATTTAAGATTCTGTTGCCAACTGTCTGTCCAGAATAAACGGTATTCAAGCTGACGAGAAACTTTAATCGAGTAAATTTAATCACGACGCGGAGACAAACATTGCTTGTGGATTAGGTAAGAATTTTGTCTGTTTTCCGTTTTTCTGTTTAATTGCTTCTCTTGATTAGAGGATTCAGCGGTTTATAAGAAGCTCATTCCTGCTTATTATAGAAGCAACTGCTTCGACTGCACTTCTTTGATGTTATCTATTGTATCCATACGGTAATCATGCTCTTTATTCACTGAACAATCGGTTTACTCTGAACTGATCATATGTTCTAGATATAATGCATTTTCAAACAGCACATGTTTGGTGTTTTTAAATATCACTCCCTAACTTATTAACATTTATCCTCGTCTGCTAATCTGAGGCTGAGAGTCTGGTTAAAAAGAGAGAGAAGTTTTTGTTCAGTTGACCACATTCATAACTCAAGGTTCCACAATACTTTCGAACTGTCCATGAGCGATTCTAAAACCACCACAAACACCGTTTCAGTTTTGAAACGATATTAGCTGTTCCTGTCTGCTCAGACGGAATTATGATCCAGAAGCTGCACCTATACTGTACAAGATATTTTTTTTCATATGATTGAAAATGTAGACGGAGATTTTTCTGACCTTAGTCTTTCAATAGGCCGTGCTGAAGCATGATGTGCAAAAAAAGATTACTGCTCTGCTAATTTAATCCAAGGTGTTAAGTTTCTAATAAAAGAAAGTAGACACAATTTCTCAAATAATGTGATTTTTTAACTCGTAATCCAATAACCATTTGAGTCGTTCCGGAAATTTTTGGGCCTCAATATTATCATTGTTCATTGAAACAAAGTGTGAATAACGCAAACAATGAAAAATTAGGCATCAATATACAGTAACACTTACTTTTTAAAAAAGAAAGCGTTATATGAGAAAAGCATAATTTTGATTGAAAAACAAAAAACAAAAACAAAGCATCAGGCAAACAAACGGACCGTGGAAACAAGCCGGGGGGCAGCGCCATTAACATGATATGCGTGAATATAGATATCTTATTAGACGTTTTGTTGTGTAGTATCGCTGAGTATTTTTACGAGTTGTGCCGTATTTTGACGAGCCCGTAGGGCGAGTCAAAATACAAATAACGAGTAAAAATACTCAGCGATACTACACAACAGAACGTCTAATAAGTTATTTATTATCCAACACGCCAAACTGTTGTTTCTGCGGGCGAATTTCGCGGATATTTATTTACGGGAGTGCGTGACAGAAGTATGCGAAGCGGAACGGAATTGGCGCGTTGTTGTGTCGCTGTTTCTATTTTCTTCATTAAGTGAAGAAATTTTCTGGTCGTCAAACTGTTTCTCTTCGTTCGATTCATCTAATGAACTTGGATCTATATTTGCCAGCCATTCTGACTCTTCGTCGTCGGAAATATGATTGAAATTGTCCGCCACTTTTTTTTTTCCGTAACCACAATCCAATTCTTCGCTTGCGCGATGCGAGAAAACCAGTTTAACCAGTACTACAATAGACGAGTAATAATACCGCGTGATATTTGTACTCGTCTATGGCGTCATCCGTACTCGTCTAGGTGTAGTTGGATAATAAAATATAAGACTTTGTAATCACATGATGTGAACTGCGCGACCAGTTTACGTTAACATGAAGAAGTAATTATTTTGGGCCGGTCTGCCTCGCAATCGAACCAGAATTTGTTACTGCAAGTTCCGAAGCGGCTATCTGCGTGCTAAGGTAAGAAACTTCCTTTTGAGTTCGGGGTACTTCGAGAAGCAATGCATGGCTGCATAGTTTCCACTGTCTCGATTAAAAGGGCGCTAGTGAGTGGAATCAGTTAGTATAATTCGCAACGAATAATTTAAGACAGTAAGACATAGAGGCGGTCATCAGTTGAGCTGAATAGACCGGCTACCTCAAATACACGAAAAGTAGTGCAACCGGTTCAGCACTTGGATATTTGTGTTGGAAAGCATCATAGCCTCAACTGTCGATGAAAAAACTCGTTGTGAATGTTGGTTGATCGACGAGTTATCCGGTATGAAGCAGAACACTACTTGGGAATCCACCATGCATTGTGCTGCTATTGCTAATTCTCCATTGTAATGGCCATCTGCTGCTGATACAATATGGTGGTTTGAAATAGCGACATAAATTCGACATAACGCTTACCATGAATCCCCATGTATAAAAGTTTCCAAACGTATGAGTAAGACTATAGTTTCGATCTAAATAATTATGATAAAGAACACCATAGATTATTTGCATAGGTGCCGCTGGAGAGCGAACAATACTTGAGTACTTCACGTTGTTTTCGTCGCCAACGAAGGCCCTTAATGTGCTTAACGCGTGACGAAGTAGAAGTTCTGGTTTCGATTACTTATGGTAAAACATTTTGATCTCCTGGGAGCTTTCCATGACTTGATGTACGGTTAGCTGATTAGTCTTACACTTATTCGAAATTGAAATTTCAAGTATATAAATATAAGTATATGAATATAATATAATATAATATAATATAATATAAGTATATATCAAGTATATGAATATAAATTTCTTTCGTTATGTGCTAATGTAAACACTTTCGAATGTAAACTATGACTACAGAAAACTGCGAACATGGCCTGGTTTAATTTTGGCCTTATCGTGACAAAATGGAATTGCAAGCTTAAAGGTTCCAGAATGTAGACATCTGTCGGTAAAATGCGTAACCATCTGAAAGACAAGTAAAAAAAAAAATGCTGAAGATATTTACATTTTATATTCATGCTAGAACGTGTCTGATATGACCATAACACTTCTTTTAGGAAATTGCTGACGCTTTTGTATCCTGAGATATACTTGTTTGACTGGCCAGTCAAAGCTGCAAGCTGACACTTAGAAACTACATGAGGTAAGCTTTTCGTTTTCGAATTCATACCTCTCCCTACAGAGATCTGTAGAATAAATAAGATAGTGCTGTCATTGGTAAACAAATGAAAGAAATGAGGTTCACTGGGTTTACTTTGCATTTTTTAAATAGGTTGTCTCTGTCTCTTAAATCGCAAGTTTTTAATGATCAAGAAGCTACGATGGAAACCTAAATCGTCGCGTACAGCTTAAAACTAACCCAGAGACTGGAAGGTAAGGCATTTTTGTTTGGCTTTTCTCTCTAATGAGCACCAGAGTAATTGGTCACGTTTGGGAAACTTAAAGATTAGATAACTTCTGTTTGTAAAATTGAGCTTGAGATGTTTTATCTGGTTTTCGTGAATATGAAAATCCAAAATACAATAATTTTTTTATAAGCCAACAACTGCTTACAAGGGATAATTTCAGAAGCATTGCTAGGATGAAAGTATAGCTTATTGTTTCGAAGACCAGAGCAAACTGATCGCAGTGTTGGCTATGCTCACAAGCCGTAACACAACTGTATGGTAATGAAGATCAGTGTGACCAGCAGCTTAGTTAAAAAAAGTTAAACAGATCTTTCTTTCTTTTTCTGTTTCGGAAAGATTTCCCTTTAAACCATAGCATTCTGAAATATAGCCGTATTCTCAAAAGCATCAAATCATTTCTTCGTTATTTTCTAATATACACGAACTGTGTTCATATTGAAGTATATTGTTATACGGAAATCACGCCAATGTTTCGTCTTAGCCCGAATAAATCCTTTTAAAAACAGGCAGAAGTATTTAAAGTTGTTTGACCTACCGCTACTTTAGACGAAATCAAAAATCTGAAAGCTTATAATTTGTCTCTCACAGATGACTGCATCCATCGAAGCAATAACATACCCAGCGGTGGACAATGAGCTTGGCAAAACAAGCCTCACAGATAACATTGTCAGCGAGCTAAGACGTCTCCGAAGTCAAGTTGGAGGACTCGTCTCATCGTTAACAAAAGGTGAATCTTGATTAAATCGAGTGACTGAGATTGTCTGACAAAATTGCCTTTCGGTCTTATAGGGTGGGGAAGTGGAGGGAGGGAGGGAGGGGGGGAGGGGGAGGGGGTTTCCCTTGGTTTTCTTTTTCTTTCCCACTTTATTTAAAGACAGTTTGGCTCAACACAGGAAATTGACCCTGTTTTACAAGTTACACATATTTGCTGAACATTTTGTGGAAACTGATTCGCACGTCTGGATTTTTATAACGTAGATAGGAGAAAAGGACGGATTAAATCTAGCATCACATTCAAATAAAACGTCGACATTTATTTAGTAAAATGTATCAAAGATGCAATTATAAAGCATTAAATCACGTTTTTCATTCAAACGTGTTGGAAATACCGGTTTCGCCGAAAAAAGAAGGCGGAAGGGGTGGTTTAAAGAGAAGGTAGCAAGAAAGTTCTTATATTTATATGACTTTACTCAGTGACATTTTTTTTTCTCAAATACTTTTAACAGCAAATAACAGTCAAAGTAAGTGTATCCAGAAGACTAAGGAAACCTCCCAACACGTTAAGGCACAAAGAAGCACCAAAGCTATCCGGAAGAATGAGAAAAGCCAACCACATTTGGCCTGCTCTGCATTAGCTACAGTCGACCGATTAACCCCTGAAAAGATGATTCCTTCACAAGTCTTGGACCATGTTGCTCGAATACTCGACGAAGCCATTATTTGCCATCAGGGTGACGATATCGTTGGTGCCAGAAAAAGTATAACAAATCTTTTTACAATGATGGTGATGAATCAGGCGCAATGCTTTGAATTTCCCTCTAAGTATGGCTTGAACGTTCTAGATCGTGGAAGAAAACTTTTTCTGGAGGAGGGTGTGAGTTGTTCGATAAAACACGGAACTTTACTTTTAGATTCAAGTTTGAATGGAGCGCAGTTTTACTCTGGGTTACTAAACGTCATGGGGGCATTTGCCTTGCTGATTTCTGAATTTAAAATTGCGAAAGGAACTTTTGACCGGCTTATCGATCTGCATCACCAATCAAATATTACTAGTCGTTTACGTGACCTTGCTGCTGCCTACAACAATAAGGGGTGTATACACCTGATCGTTGGCGATTTGCGAGAGGCAGAAGAAGCGTTCGAAACTTCTCTTAAGTACCTTGGCAATTCGAACGGGCCGTCAAATGTTACAAAAGTTTTTGCTGTAAAGAGCAACATGAGCCGGCTAAATCTGGTTTTTAGAAAGTATCGTCAAGCCCTCGAACAACAAGAAAAATTAGCAGAGAGTTGCAAAGCTACAGAAATGAAGGAAATACCACATCCATTCGAAGCAGTATTCACGGTGATGAATAATCAAGCGGTATTGCATACTACTCTCGGCAATTTTGACCGGGCGGAACAAGCGTTGTGGTGGCTGATATCTTATTGCAAAGAAATAAATAGAAAAGACTCTGAATATCTTGTAACTTTCCTTCGTTTGCATCTTTCTGAAGTTCTGATCCTTCACGGAAAATCAAAAGTGGCTGATGAAATGTTCAGTATTGAGAACTTGAATTCACTGGAGGACATTGTGAAGAGGTTTGGAAACCTTTACATGAATGTAAGAATCGAGGCACTTGAGAAGTTATTAGAGCTCTACATCCGTAGAGGAAAAATCCGAGCTGCCCTTCAGCTTTTGCAAATAACTGTAAAGATCCTAAAAACTGTGTTCGGACCTGACCATTATAATATTGCTTCCCTGTTGTACAAACAAGGTACAATTTTGAGCTTCACAGGAGAAGTTTCTCAAGCCGCGGAAAAATTCAAAATTTCGATCGAAATCCTGCGGAAAATATTTGGTGTTAAGAATTTTCTTCTTCTCAAGTGCTACATGTCTCTTGGTGATGTGACATCGAGAATCAATCAAGAAGGAGAGTCTTACCTTTACTTTCAAAGAGCCACTGAGAACATAGAAGCCATCTACCAAGTGTCATTTGTGGATGAGTTGAGAATAAAGTACCTGGAAATCACAGGAAGTTTCAAAACCTTGCAAAACCGGAAAGCGTCTGATGATAGAATTGAAGGTCTTGTTGCAGAGTATGGGCAAGGAATAGCCTTCTGGTTAAACCACCACAGCAACTGTCAATTAAGAAAGTGCAGAGCCAATAGGAAACGTTTCCCTGTGAAGAACACGGAAGGTCCCCCTTCTGAGTCGACGTCGATAGCCTTTTTCAAATATTCATCCGATTTCATCAAGAGTGGACAAAAGCTCCTCCGTCTTGGAATGATTGATGAAGCTTCCGTCTTTTTTCAATGCGCAGAGTTGCATTCCAGAGTACATGCAATCCAAGGTTATCCAGACTTGAGTGTCGCCTACCTAAACAGCGTATTCCTGATGAAAAAGTTTAGAAGTCACCGAACACTGCAGCATGGCCATCGTTTGAGGAAGCTTTTGGGAGACCTACGCAGCGTCATAGAAGAAAGTGGTGCTCAAAGTCCTGTCCAAAGGACCAATGGGGTTGCGACAACGAAGGAGTCTGACTATCAGCGAAACTTGAGGCCTGTGTTAATTTTACTTCTTTTGTTCTCAATAGAGCTGAAAATGACTGAAACCACCTTTGTAGCGTACGACTTATACTCTAAACTTTTTCAACACAAGATCGATTTTCCATTTTTGCTCCTCGATGGAATTCAAGTTTATGCCTCAAGAGCGACGATCACCTGCAATGGACAGACTGCTGTTCAAGACATCTTGATTTCCTCTGAAGTTGGTCTGAATGAAAGTGACACCGACAGAGCGTCTACTGACACGAAGTTATACCGCAGCTTGGCTTACCAGGAGAATGCAACTGGAAATGCTTTCTTAGTGACTGGCAGATTACCGGTCCTTCTAGACATCGAGGACCTTAATACCGTGAAGGACAAAATCTCATTGGCAGTTCAAGAGTGTTTTCAAACGAAGTGCATGGCAGCTGAAGCTAAAGGCGGCGCGATGACGGTTGTCGTGGATTTGACTCCAACGGAAAAATGTGACCTGCAAGACATCTTTTCTATGGGAAGTAGAATCGATCTCTTACCTCTTTGTCTATCAGAACATCCAAGTGATGGCATACGGAATAAAGAGACGTCGACTATCTTTGAGATGGACACATCGATGTATCAGAGGATTGTAGAGGTGACCTTTGAAGATGAGCAATCAAGCTCTTTCATCTTCAAAAATACTGCATTGAGACTTCTTCAGCAGAATGACGCAGGAGGTATATCATCATTGGCGCTAGCAAGTCACAGCCTTTCAATAACGGTTCTCCAACCACGAAAAACACGGATCATTTTGTCACAAAGTGGAAGACAGGTCATAGAAAAGACACAGTTCGTATCGACAAGAAAAACAATAAACGGATTGGCAGCCTCGAATGGTACGTTTGAGACTTCTGTTCTTGATGTGCTCCCTTTGCCTGAAATTCATCAGGCAATTGAAAAGTATGGAGTGCCGTGTCTACAAAGAACTTTATCGAAAATTTATTGGGAACAATCATCCACACCCTGTGAAACCAACAGCACCTCGAATCACGGAAGGACAGGAGCTGAGAGGTCGTCTCGAAAAACTGTGAGTAAATATTCTTGTCACGGAGACATTTATTTTTAAGGTTTGTTTTATCTGACTCTTAAGAGTTCCAACCGGTGTCAACCATCATCCATATGGTTGCTTCAGGATGTTTTCTTTCAGCGTTAGACTTCCGACTTACACGTGGTTATTTCACAGCAATCTCCTTTATTTTCTTCAGTGTTGATGGTTTTCTCTATCTTTTAAAGTGCGTACTGACATCTCTTAGGCAAGAGTGCGACTTTCTACTTTAAAAGTTAAACAATCTTGCATTGCAATTGCCTTGAATGACAGGGAGGATTCTTTGTACTCCACATTCTCCTTACGGCTCGATGTTTGACAATATTTTATTGCTTTCCTCGATTGTTGGTTCATGCTCCACCTTTATCTTTCTCTTTTGAGATCTCTTTTCATGTTTTTGCTGGTTTTGGCTACATTAGGAATGTACTGCTGCGTCTATTTAAAGAGAACGATTATCCGAGTTTTGAAACTAAAGGGATTTGCCGAATTTTAATTGCTGCAGAAACTTGTGGAAGAATGAAAAAGCCAGATGTTATATTTTCAGAAGCAGGACAAAATTAAAAGCTCAAGAATATATTTCGATCGTTGTAGGGATAAACAATCAAGTTTAGCCATTGATGCATTACAAAACACTAACCAGCAGAGAGTGGTCCTTTAATTTTAGCAGAACACAGAATGAGGAGATTCAGTTTCAAGTTAATTAAATTGGAGTTCGTTCATTCCATGATCAGGAAGGATCGCTTGTTACGTCACTGGTTAATGAAAATGTCGTAACACCCACTCTTGAAAAAGATAGCTGGAATTTATTGAAGAGCGGAATATCAATTGCACAAAAGAGTATATTGTAAGATTAGAGGACATCATTTCTGGTGTGCGAGGATGTGCAGCTGAAAGAAAATCAAGCCCAGCCGTCCAGGACGTACAAAGGGCAATAAGAGATTAAAGGAATTATTGGACATAAGTGGTCAACAGTCGTTTTGTTGCCAATACCCCAGCATCATCGGTGGATTTATAAAGAGGAAATGACTTTGAATGTAGATTTTAAGAGACTCCATCATTCAAGAGGCAGAATCTCCTACCAAACTAGCAAAATATTTGCTGATTACTGGTTGATTCAGAAATTCAAGTCTTAAATGATTTCAAAAGCTAGGAAACCGGAGAATCCCTGGAGTTTGCACTTGAAAGGGTGCAAGGGCTGCTATGAAGTGTGGAGATGGTTTTCGTTGTCACCAGTGAATTTAGAGGCGACAAACTTGGCGGATGAGTGGAAGTTTTGGCTCGATGCTTTCGACAATTACCGAATTGCTACGAAATTAGATAAAGAAAGCGACGACGTTCAAAGAGCTACTTTTCTACATCTTGCGGGGACGGGAGTCCAGCGTTTGCTCTCAGGTTTGCCGGGAGAGAACAAGAAATTTGAGGAAGTTAAACAAGCGTTGAGTGCACATTTTCAGCCGAAGAGAAACAAGTGGGCGGAGAGGTACAAGTTTCGAAAACGTGCTCAACTTCAACATGAATCACTTGATACCTTCATTACAGAGTTACGTATGCTGAGTTTAACATGCGACTTCGGGGAAGCCACTGATGATAATATTCCTGTTCAAGCTATAGAGAAGTGTTCTGACGGATATCTACGAGAAAAGCTACCACAACAAGTAGAGACTCTTACACTGGAAAAAATCCAGACGCTCGGGAGAGCAATTGAATCTGCAAAGAAGGATACACAGCTACTTGGGGGGCACGGGGCCCAAAACTTGCCTGGAAAATCTGATGTTAATGCGGTAAAATCTTCAGTAAATAAAGCGAAAGAAAAAGCCTGCTTTCGATACGGAAAAACGGATCATCTTGCTGATAACGAAAGATGCAAAGCTAGGAATGCACAGTGCATAAAATGTAAGAGGACTGGTCACTTTTTGAAATATTGCAGATCAAGAGAATCAGAGAATAAAGAAGATGTAAAGTTTGTCCAGCCAGTCCAGCAACAGTCAGATAGGTCTAACCCTGAATGTATTTGGTATGCTACTAATAGTAACGGGCTGGGTGTTGAAACTGAAGTTGAAATCAATGGTAAACTTGTTCAGATGATGATTGACACTGGCTGTGCTAAAACCTTGATCCCTAAACAATGGTTTAGAAACAACCTGAAGACTCCTCTTAACCCAACCAACGTCAAGTTCTCAGCTTTTGGCGAAGGAGACCTCAAGTGTTTAGGAGTATTTGATGCTAAACTGAGATGCAATAAGATGGAAGTAATGGAGCCAGTGTATGTGATCGATGTGGAAGGTCCCCCCCTGCTGGGAAGAAGCGCCCTGTCCATCCTCAACCTTGTAAAAATCCATGCAGTAGGAGAGAGCCCAACCAAGGAGATGGAGAAGATCTATCAGGAGTATAAAAATCTCTTCAAGGAAGAGCTCGGAGACTTTAAGAAAGATGTCCCTCCCAAGGTACAAAAAACAAAGGCCGGTCCCAGCACCCTTAGAGGAGATATTGAAACAAGAAATAGAGCGAATGATTCAAGAAGATGTGATTGAGGAAGCGGCAGGAGCATCGTGGATATCACCTGTGCAGATTGTCTACAAGGGGAAGGGAGAATTGAGAGTGTGTGTTGATCTCAGGGAAACTAATAAAGCAGTGATAAGAGAGCGGTTTCCAATTTCTAGAATCCAAGACCTGTTACCGCAACTGAGTGGGGCTCGGATGTTTTCGACTCTGGATCTAAGGAAAGCATATTGGCAGGTTCGCCTAGCGGAAGAATCTAGAGAAATTACATCGTTCATAGCCGCAGGTAAAGTGTATCAGTTCAAAAGGCTGCCCATTCGGACTTTCTTCAGCACCAGAGGTGTACCAAAGGGTCATGAGCATAGTGTGTGAAGGCTTATCAGGTGTGCTTAGCTACTTTGATGATGTGCTGGTGTACGGGTCAACACCAGAAGAACACTGGAAGAATCTTCGTGCAGTTATGGATAAACTTCAAGACTGTGGCCTTCGTCTCAATGCAGACAAGTGTGCCCTTGAGCATGTGTGAGCTGAAATTTCTAGGATACGTTATCTCTGCTGAGGGCATTAAGCCTGACCCTAACAAGGTAAAAGCCATTGCAGATGCACCAGTACTTCAAAACCAAGCTGAACTGAGATCATTTCCGGGAAGTATTACCTACCTTACACAGTTTGTTTCCAACCTTGCAACAGTGATCACTCCCTTACGATATCTTACGCAGAAGGGTGTGGTGTGGAAATGGAGTACAACAGAATCCAAGGCCTTTGAGAAAGTTAAAGAGCTTCTGATTAAAGCACCATGCCTTGCACACTACTCATTGGAAGCCTAGACCAAACTTGTAGTAGATGCCAGCCCAGTTGGTCTTGGGTATGTCTTGCTGCAAAATGTTGACAGCCGTTGGCAGCCCATATCTTTTGCGTCCAGACGTCTAACTGCGGCAGAGAAGAGATATTCACAAATCAAACGAGAGGCAATGGCTGTGCTATTCGGATTGCAGAAGATGCATTCTTACATTTATGGTCGCCACGTTGTCGTCTCGACTGATCATAAACCACTGCTTGGCGTATTCAATAAAAACTCTCAATCAATTCGCCTTGAACGGATTACTTTGAGATGTCAGGACTATGACTTCACACTCAACACTCACTTATGAACCTGGATCTGAGAACATTGCAGATGGACTGTCAAGATTACCTTTGAACACTACTGTTACAGAAACAAGTTTTGTTAAGGAGCATGCACACTTTGTCAAAAGTGCTGATGCTTTGCTCTCAATTGATGAAATAAAAGAGGCTGGAGAGTCTGACCCTGAATTACTAGAAGTGGTGAAGGTACTTGATGGAACCTATAACCTGGTAAATAATCAATGGAAACATTTTAAAGATGAACTGAGCTTTGCACAGGGCCTACTGTGGCAAGGTCGACGAATTTATGTTCCTGTGAAGTTGAGAAAAAAGGCATTCACCTTGGCACATGAGGCTCATCAAGGTATTGTGCACTGCAAGCAACGCCTTCGTAGAATCCTGTTCTGGCCGGCGATGAACTGTGACGTTGAAGACTTCTTCCGAAATTGCGAGACATGTGTGCGCCTTCAGCCACTACGACAAGACACACCTAATACAGCAACTCCTCTTCCCGATTACTGCTGGGAGAAGTGTGCCCTTGACCTGGTGTGTCCATTTCCTGGAGAGATCTACATCATGAATGTTGTTGATTACAGAAGCAAATGGCCCGAGGCTATTGTCTTTATGCGTATTACAAGTGAGAGTATAGTCACTGCACTTGCAGATATATTCGCACGATTTCGAAATCCAAAAGTTCTGATCACGGACAATGGACGTCAGTTCGTAGCTGAGGAATTCCAAGACATCATGAAGGCAAATGGAATACATCACAGAAGAGTATCACCCTATTTTCCACAAGCAAATGGGCCGGTCGAAAGATTTCATAGGTACCTAAAGCACAGTATCAGAGCAGCAGAGTTAGATGGCCTATCCTGGACAGAGGTTCTGCCCACAATCCTGCAAGTTTACAGATCCACTCCACATGCCGGGACTAACATGACCCCGGCTAAACTGTTTCTCAACAGAGAGATAACAACAAAGTTGCCAACAGTACCAGAAATGGATCAAAACAACCCTGAAGAGAGGTACAAGGAATACCAGAGGAAGTTATGTGAGTATACTGATGCCATGCGACATGCACAACAACATAACCTAGTACCTGGGGATATTGTATTTGTAGCAGATACAGAATCTGGAAAATTGATTCCCACGTTTGGTCATCAGAAGTATGTCATTGTTCGTAGCAAAGGACCAGATACGTTTGAACTTGTCAATACTGAGACTGGACAACATCTCACTTGTAATGTGAAGTTTCTTAGTAGAGTTCCACGCATGGAGCTACCAGTTAATGATGACAATGACAACGGCTGTTTGGAGTCGGAAGAGTTCGCTGAGGCAGCGATGCCTCCTTTGGATCAACTCGGATCTACAGTCTCAGATGATAGGAATCCCGCAGATAGTGGTCCGACCGACTTAGCAAAGGAATTGAGACGTTCAACTCGAACACCAAAGCCAAAGAGAGATGCTGACATTGTTTATGACTAGAACATTGTTTTGTTCTTCTATGTTAAGTTGCGTTGTTATAGTGGACTTTGAACTTTAAATAGGTTGGGATGGGATGTCATATCCGGGTATCCATGGATATTGCAGGCTTTGCTGCTAAGCTTAAGGACGTTTTAGAAACTTTGGATCTGTCGATCTACGTTCGGTGTAAACTCTTCTTGTATATTTGAGTCTGTTCCGTTACATTTAAAGACTTTGCGACACTACATCGCACAACACGAGTCGTCCTGTCATGAGTCCAGAAGATCAGTATGCTGAGCAGTGGAGAAAGTTGAGGAAACAGAAACCAACTAGAAATTACTGGTGATGAGGTTAAACCAAATCTTTCAGAAAATCATAAGGCTATTAGAAGACTGGTTAACACAAACAAACGGCTTTTGGATGGACCCAGAGATTACCGAAGTTTACTGAGACAAAAGCTGGTAATACTTCAGGAGGCTACATTCGTAAAACTGCTCAAACCGGGTGGAACCATCGGTAAAGTGCTTCATTTTATTGTCGTGCGACCGGATGGAGTCTTCTTTCAAACTCGCACGGCGAGGGTGTCTGCCCAAACTAGATCATTTATTAACCACACAAGTACGTAAACGCTGCCTTACTGATGGTTGTGATGTATTTGAGAATTGAAGTTGCATCCAAGAACGGATTGTGTTAGTGGTTTCTATGTTTTCTCCATCAATTTGTTGAAATATTTTGTTCCTTTCAGTTAGATGCATCGAAAATTATTTCTTAAAAAACCCAAATGGGAGAAACTAATGAAAGTGCCTTGTATGTGCTTTGATGTAGAGATCTCTGGATCTCTGGAATAGCTTGAGGAATACAAATTCATTCTAGTGGTTTTCGGGATCAACTTGTCGCCAGTTCGGTCTCAATTGATGACCTTAGTATACTCTAAAAGACAAGAAATCAACCCTCTGATGGCGGCAAAGACAGTTTTAAAGCCACATGGACGATAACTTAAATTATTTGCCTGCCGATAACCAAGGTACCACGTTGTATAGACAACTGGGTCGCTTATATACTGGTTCAGCAATATTGGTGAGAGAGAGGGTCTAATTCAGCAAAGGTCTTGAAAAGATATCTATACAAGACAGAGCATTAGAACTTGAGACTGGTAAGGGTCCACTTCCAACCGTGAAGACTAATTTGGCTGCCTAAAGCAAATTTGTAGTGAAGGCGAGTGTTTGTAAGTTACGGATGGCTTAAGTTATGGAAACGATTATTTCATATCTTCGTTTCTTAATGGCAGCTTTATGTCCATGGTTAACTGAAACTCTTTCGAACGATCCTAACTGTTAGCTGTTTAGCATTCTTTTGGTGTGACAGCAAGAGTGTACTGTGGTGGATTCGACGAAGAAGTGGATAGTTCTAGCCTTTCATAGCTAAACGAGGTGGCCTAATTCAAAGCTCGATCAACTCCAAGCAATGGTGTTACGTTCCACCCAGTGAGGTTCAACTGTAATTCTAACTAGGGGGAGGGCCATTTCCAGATATGGCAAAAGAAATCCGGTGGAGAAACCCTGGATTTATTGACCACGAAGAAACCGGAATGGCTGGATAATGGCGCCGAAACAGACACGTTTTCCAGAAGGACCAGAAATGATCAGTAACGTGGTAATAAAAAGAATAGACAACGATGACTGTATTTGAGAATGAGAAAAAAATCTTCTTCACGCGAAACCCTGTCCAAGTTGAACGAGTCCTTACTGAGCAGTTTTTCTCGTTTAATAAACTCCAGGTGTACAATCATGGAAGAGCCAACGGAAAATTACATCAGAAACGACTGAAAATTTCCACGGCTATGTTAGTGCCACTAACATACTTATATCTAACCCAGTGAATGATGTACCAATAATACGACACCACTTTCAAGCAGACAGTTTGCGCCCGAATAGGCCCTTTGCAACTAGAGGTCACGTGCTTGGATACTGCATAGCAACACAAAACTGGAGAGCAAGCGCTCCAGTAAACAAACTCTCGTAAGAGGTCAAGCATATCTGGCTTTAGACAATAGTTTTCTGTTCATTACGCTCAATCCTTGTGCAATATATACAAAAACTGTAACATATTTACTAAATCTCTCGTCTGGACTCGATTTTTGGATGGAAAGCACGATATTTTTCTCGAAATCTTAAAAAAACTGTCACTAACAACCCGCTCAACGGCTAAGAAACATGGCGGCTTCGCAAGGTATGTACTTCAAGATTTGTCATTAATAGTAAACAGGGTCAAGAGAATCCTTTTTACAAATGATTTGAGGCAATACGGAAGGGGAATTTAAGATAATTTACGGTCATCTGAGGTCAAACTCGTTAAGTGACATTAACCTGTTCTGCGGGTAAACAGTGTGTGCGTCTCATATCCTTTGGCCTGGTGCCCCCAAAGCTTCACAAATTTTCTTATCTCTGTGTTTTACGTAGTACCCTATCCAAGCTGTAACGTTGTCGGAAATGCCGGGTGAACTCAACGAGGACAGTGAGGAACAAAACACTCGATACGCGAAGAAAACTTTAATAGAATAAAAACTGAACACGCTTTCATCCGGGCTACACACATATCTCGGCTAACAACACTTCATGTAAAACAAACGAAATATCGTCACAGAAGCTATTTCAGACATGCAAGCAACTGTTATTCACTCTTTCAAGATAGTTATAACCTTTCAAATAGCTGAGAACAACTACAAAAAATACCAGAAATAAATGTATATTTTCACGACCACAAGACGATTCTTTCGAAATGGAGCTAGCAATGATAGTTCTATGTCAAACATTGCTGCTAGCATTGTTTGTCTTCCAACAGTAAGAATAATGGTTTCCCACGTTACTTTAGGAGCGTTAGCAACGTAATATATCTGCATATTAAAAGCACCTCTCCAAAAATAGCGCACACAAATAGAAACTCAGTATAAGGAAAAGGAATTCTCAAAGTCAAAAATATAATTGTTCAGGTAGTAAATAAGGAACTTGAAAGACAATACAATAGAAATATAAGCGACAAAAAGCTGATTTCAATTAGATTCATGTATTTTGATATTTACCTCCTTACATAGTTTTGCTGCATACAAACAAATTTAGTATTAACATTGCAAAAAATTTTCATTTCAGGGTGGCCCTTCTGAATTCAAAGACAAGCAAAGACAAACAAGAGAGAGTGTTCTAGAGTGCCTTAGGACTGTCAGCCAGATATCACGACTGCTTTACAGCGTGGAAAGTCCCTTTACTCATGTTGAAATCTGTCTGGTGGATACAAATCAATGTCATAATGCTCATAAGAGTCTAGAAGATCAGAAATACATTTCCAGGGAGGAAAAAGTAAGGTTGGTGGATTTGAGTGACGATGACACAGGACGTCTAGCTGCTTCATTTCAAAATCAGGAAGACCGTGAAAACACTTCCCGTACCCTTCAGTATCTGACTGAGAGTTCAGAAGGAAATGAAAATAATGAATGTATTACACAGAACGTTCCTGATATTACCACTGTTAAGGCAAGCACAACCAACCACGAGGAAGAATCCATTCTCAGAGAAGACGAGATATCAGAGGGGAAACGTCTATTTGAAGACGATAGAAAGTCAAGACTTTCTTCCATAGCTGACCTGAAAGAAATCCTGAGAAAAAAGCAACTGAAGCCTAAAAGAGGTGATTCAATTCACTCCAACAAGGCAGACGCAAATGATGTTGCAAAGTTGCAGTCAAACCATATGCAAAATGGTAGCAACTGTGGTAATAGAGAGGCTCTGTATCAAAACCCAGAGGCCCAGGCACTAAGCCAAAAACGCACTTCTAGGAATGTCATTTCTCATAAAAGTGGCCTCAGAACTAGTTCACTTGAAAGCAAGACAGCTAGGGAAGAAGACAATCTCTTGAGAATGCATCTTTCACCCCAATATCCAGCCCCTAACAACGTAAGAGAGCGAAATTATTTAGAAACTCAACCTAAATGTGAGCTTGCAGAGGACGAAAGCAGCCGCCTGCCTAAAATAATGCGGGAAAAAGAGGCCACTTTCGCAGCCTCCGATAAATGCGACGCCTCTGGCCTTTTGGAAAGAAAGGCGTACGCTAAAAACGTAGAGACAGGGGCAAATGGTGATCATTGTAGTACAAATAACGCCATTAAAATCAACAGGGAGACCCCCTTACATAACCAAGACGTACAGGACACCATAGGAGTTGATCAAGAAGGGCAAAGGCAAACGAAGCCCGGCGTCGATAAATTTAAGAGTAGAAAACACCACAGTGTGGAAAGAAGTGAACGAAATGACGTGGACGTTACGGGAAATAGAACCAATATTCAGGAAAAGCAAGAAACTCCTTGTCCTGATTATGACGACAAGGCGACATGGAAAACATTTGGGTTACCTGCTGGAGAAGTTTTAGCAGATGGATCCATGAACATAGATACCAGTAGAAGCCAAAATAATATGGTGGATCTTTTAAAAGAGACGCATACTGGGGATGGGACAAACCTAGAAGAGGATAATGGTATGCACTCCATGCAAAAAAGAGAACCAACCAAACACTCCAAGTCAAAAGCCACCATCTCAAACTGCAAGGAAATCACCACCACATTCATGTTTCAAGGGGGTGATGTTGTTGCTGACGGCGAAGTCCACAAGAACCTTGGTGGTGATGGATCAGTACTCGCACAAAACTCTGACAAGGACAACCATGTCTTTCTGTTTATACCTAACCACGGGGAAGAAGATGCTATAGGAGTTGATCGAGAGGGTCAAAGACAAACGAAGCTTAATGTAAGTACATTTAAAATTAAAAAACGAGAACTTGAAGGTAGGGAACGAAGCGGGCTGGAAATCATAAGGAGTAAAACCAATACATCAGAAAGTCAAGGCACGTCTTGTTGCGATCATAACGATATGGCAACAGAGAGAACATCTGGTCCACTAGGAGAAGAAGCTTTGTCGGATGGATCCATGAACCGGGAAACCGCAAGAAGTCAAAATGACGTGGTAGCTCTCCTAACAGAGACAGATTTCGTGAACGGGCCCAAATTAAAAGAGGAAATTGGGACGCAATCTTTGAACCAAGGCTCTAGAGCATTAAAGCCAATAAGTTCATACGGTCAGATATATTTTAAGTCACAAGCCACAACCTCAAACCGCCATGAAACTAGTACTAGATTATTGTGTCAAGGGAGCGATGTTGTTGCTGACGGCGAAAGCAATGAAGATGATCTGAATAACGTTGACATTGCAGATGGACCAGCACTCACACAAAATCCGTACAAGGCATTTAATGCCGGCGAGAGGTTCACAGCCAACATGAAGCACAAAAGTGTACCCTCATGTAGCGAAAACGAGTCACATACAGATACAGATGCGCTCTGCAAACACAGATATCCTCTTAATAGCGAGACTGACCTCTTTCAATCTCACTCGGGTGACGGAGGAGCAAGGCCCAAACAAAGATCAACAGATAACGCCAAATGCCCCTTACCATGGCCCGGCGGTACAAATCCAATTTCAGCTGACTGTGACTTCAAAATAGAAAATCGGGGCCTAGATCCTGTTTTTATGGCGCGCCACGTCAAAGAGAGTAGTCCATTTCCTTCGTTTTATAACGGGGGAAACTATAATCATGCTTCATTAGACGGTCCGTGGCAGGAAGATTACGAACAGGAGTATTCTTCATCTAATGCTCATGACCAAGTCTTTAAAGGCAAAGGTCAGATCTCACCCGAGAAGAAAAAGTTCATTCCACACGATATAGTCCATAAATCAAATATGTGTGTTCCTGTATATAACGCATCAGTAAACAAAAACTTTAGTTTTTATCATGTAACGCAACCAAACGGAAATGAAAAAGAAAGCTGGCATTTTCCATCCTCAGAGTCGTGGGAAGACAGGGTGCTGCGAAGCCAATGCTTTGCCGAGAGGACAAACAAGTCAAATCGAACATCGCTGCCAAAATCTTTTGATGCTGACCGTGAGAAACTCTTCAATACGTGTGGATCAGTATGTGCTTACAACGACATGGATTCAATGGCTAATGAATACTTCAGCAGTATAGCTAAGGATGAATGTGCACAGTCACTACCATTGAGTGAGAACGAGCATTCATCGACAGAACATTCGCTGGCCTCTAGTTTTAGATGTCTTCAAGATATAATGGCCAAGACTATTCGGCTTGTTGTCTCAAATGCTACGGGCGCGGGGAAAACTCAACCCGCAAACCAGGCGGTCGAAAAGACAGGCGTACAGGAAGAAACGGGCGATACGGGAGAAGGGGAACCAGCCTTAACACAACAAGTTAACGAGACGAACACTCAAGTAGAATCTACCCCATCAAATAAAACGACAATAGAAGCCAAGCGACAACCTGTCGCAACACCTGTACAAGAGAGTCCACGCCCTGTTTGCAGTCATTATCAACGCCGATGCTTGGTTCGGTTTCCCTGCTGTGGAAAGTTCTTCCCATGCCACCGCTGTCACAACGAGTCAGATTGTAGTGAGGATCAGGCGAGAGCAATTAATGCCACACACATACGGTGCACTATCTGCTATCACGAGCAAGAGGTAAGATTCTTGTTTATGATCCTTTGGGTTTTGCTTTTCTTGTTAAAATAAGTTATCTAGGACGATAACACCTGATATAAGCTAGTCTTATTCAAGAACAGCCGATCGAGCTTAGTGTCCCATACCAAAAAAAAACTATTGCATCCTTATTTTTTTCATCCATTTCAGATCGATGAAAATGGTCAGAGATGTGGCGGCTGCAATGCAATCATGTCTGAATATTTCTGCCCAACATGTCGCCATTATACTTCCGTGGATAAAAATCCCTTCCACTGCGAAAAATGCGGTATCTGTAGGTAAGATGATAAAACGATTTTGGTATTAGTTGTAGACTTATGAAATGTGACAAATAAAGAGATCTGGAGGATCTTGCATTCCATACAAGGTATCATTCTGTCATCGACTTGAGACGATAGGAGCATCATCTCAACTCTTTTGTACTTTGAAGAGTACTGACACTGATACTTTGCTACGAAGTAGCACTTCATCCAATAGGTTGGGAAGCAAACAATTTACCATCTCACAGAAATCTGGACAAGGTTCTGTCGTTTTCATCAGTTTAAGCTTTGTGGAACAATCCTGTAATAAAAATGCGAGATTAAAAGTAACAGATTTGACTCTCTATTGCTAACTTTAAATGTTTTGATAGAATCCATAGAGACAGATCCTTCCACTGTAATGTTTGTAATGTATGCCTGGACAAACGTCTTGAAGGAAAACATAAATGCAGACCTGATTCTGGACACGATGAATGTTGTATATGTCTGGAGGTAAAGTGTTTATATAAGTATTCTAAAAACAAACTTATCTGTAACCACAAATGCTCAAAGGATTTTTTTTTGTTATGTGTATATTTTAAGTATCCTTTTTGTATAATTTTGGTTTGGGTTTTCTTTTAAACTGCTTCCTGCTGCTTCAGAAAGTCACATTTTAATTTTTATCACACTTTAATACCAAACCGACTTAAGCTTAAAAAAAAGAATAGTCTATGATGACAATGATAATGATAATAATGAAAACAGTAATGTAATCATGACAAAAATAATGATGATGGTAATAATGGAAATGATGAAAACAATACTCAAAATGATAATATTAGCATGGAAGAGCAATGATAAGATGAGTTTCTCTGACTTTGAGGTAATTGTCCATAGAAGAAACATTCCAAAAATATTCATGTAATGCAAAGATCTTAAAATAATCTTAAGTTGATCTAAAAAGTGTTGCCTTTTCTGTTTAACTAACTAACAAATAATTGGGCTCCCTATCTGTGATAGGTTTGGGTACATCGATGAAATTGTTTGTCTTTCACAGCTTACCTTTTTGTATATTTTCAATCAGCTTCTGACTCGACATAGAAACTTTATATACGTCGATGCCAACAACAATAAATCCTGGTCTTCATCTCTTCCTCCTCGAAAGCATATATTTACCAATAATCACAATTTCCCTTGATAATCAGCAACAACGTAAGACTCCCGATGTTCATACGAAACCCGTGATCTTTTTTTTGCATTTAACATAACGAGAGAGAACATCCTGGGTTGGTTTCAGTCAACATACCATGTCAGTCTGGCTACGACCTACTTTGCAGGAATTCATAGCACCTTCTCATCAATATGTTAACGCCAGGAGCATGTGAAATAATCCTTTCTGAGATTATTTTTGTATATCTTCCTTTTTATTTTGTCTATAGGACGCCTTCAGTGGTTGTCAAATTCTCCCATGCTCTCACAAGGTTCACAAAGATTGTGCAATTGCAATGATACAAAATGGCGTGTAAGTATATTATTAAGACATTTTATTTTCGTTCAACACTCCCTGATAGATCATACCATCGCATTGTACCAATGGCTTAGAAAGCTACTAAGTCACAGGCTTTACCATATAGAGGTTGAAAGGCAAATTTGTTGGTTTCCATATTTGCATAATCTTCAGTTTAGTTCATGAGTAGTGGCCATTTAATTTCCCCTCCAAACTCTGTTAGTTGTAAAATCTTAAAAACCTTATATGCAAGGCATCTTTTCGTTGTTTAAACAACTTATCAGACATGTAGAATAGAAGTATCGTAGTTAGTGTTGTGCCTTATAACCTTTTTTTCAGTTTTTTGCTTTTGGGTTCTACTTTAATTCAATTTTTTTGTCTTGTTGTTCTGTTTATTGCATGTCATGTGATAGCTAAGGCGACCTGTTAGTTCCATTCTAAATGCGAAAAAAAATGGATATTGGTGCATAAGTTGAAACTGCGGATCCAAAGTTATAACTTCTGATCGGTAGTTTCGATTTTGGGTTTCTTAGGTATAAATTCGCAGATTTTCCTCTGAATCCGTGTTTCAAAATACACCAGTACCCACATTCTACTTTCAATTAGAATATCACTTGCAGGCCACCGTAGATGGCTGTTTTTTCTTAAAAATGAATTAGTAATACTCATTAGTCTAATATACTTTTTTTCGCAGCCGAAAGTGCCCAATATGCCGACATCCGTTGTTCGGTCAACTTCAAACTAGTTCTCAAAATTAACTCAAACAACTGCAAAATTTCAATATGATGCTAATTTTACCTCTCACTTTTGCAGAAACATTTTACTCTTAATCAATTTGTGACTGGCTTTTCTTACTAGCTCGTCCAAACCCAGAAAATCCCACTGTATTAGCTACGGGTGAAATTCTGTTATAACTACAGTCGCGACCATTTTAACTCTCTGTTTTTCTTTTTTGTGTTTTGTTTTCAAATTTAATGGCTGTTAACAACTTCACCTGTCAGCACCGGAAAGACATGATTTTTTAACTTAGAAATTAAGGTATTTTAGGATATGAGAAAAACTGAGAAAAATTGGAGTAGAAACCAACAAAAAACATAGGCAAACTCAAAAGTGAAACTTAATACGCGCACACAAAAAAAGAAAAAGAAAGGCAACCAGTCAAGCCACTAAACAAATGAAAGTGACACAACAACATCCCAAGAGAAAGACCGAGAAAACAGACAAACAAACAATGTACAAACAAACATATTTACAAGAAAAGGATACCAAAAACCAAGGCAGCAGAACAAACTCTTCACTTTGCATAGGTTTTCCTTGTTATAATTAACTCATGTAATAATAAATGCTATCGGTTTTGAGTAAACGATCGGATCATCAAAACTATGGAATCTCCTACACTGAATGCGAGAGAAGGCACCCGCCGATACCCGTAATGGATGCAATCACTCGTAAGTTCTTATGCATGTGCATAAAAATTTTTAACTGGCCAGCATTTATGTTTCATTTTGAATTCAAACCTCGGTTTGATGAAATATTCCATATACTTCAGGAGCCAAACGAAACTCACACAGGATTAAACCGATTAGCCGGAATCATGAATGAAAAGAGATACAGTTTGCTATGATTCGCGGCTACATACAAGCTAATAGTACATTGTATACTATACATTGTATAGTATGTGTTGGAAATCCACAGATCGAGAACAAATAAAACATTCTGGAATAACTGACCAATGTTAAGCCTCGTAGTTTCACGATATGAGGCTAGGAGGAGGAAAGGGTAATTGCAGACTGAAGCTACATATGGCGAGGCACAAAATTTGGGTAAATCGGGTGCTACCCAAATCACTCGAAACCTCGCTCAGTCATTCAGGTCCCCTGTTTACATTCCACATTTCTTTTAAAATGACCAAACAGTTTAATACCCTTCAGTAAGGATTTTTATCAATCGACGCTCCCTTCGCAGCATTTGTTAGTCATAATGCTGTGAACAGCTGAAATGCATATATTTACATTTTATAAAAATTCTATGAGAAACGAAATATTTAAAGGGATGTTTAAAAAGACAATCGAGTAGCCGACTGAAGTTACGACATATCGTTTTTTGTGCATACTTTTCTTCGCTTTCTTTCTTACGTTCTTGCACCGATCCTTATTATTTGCGGTTTATTTCGTTGCAGGACGCAAGCTGTAGGAATAGCTTCTGGATCTTTGGAAATTTCTCTGTTGTTCAGCTCTGAAATTATACTAAAACAATTACTCGCCTCAGGTTCGGTGAATATTGTCGAATAATCCCCTCTACTTCTTCTCGGGGGATTATTAGGCGATATTCACCTCGCCTTCGGCGAATAATAGTCCATTTTACAGTTGTGTGCTTGGTTGCCAAGCCTTTGAATGGGAGTGAGGCTAGAGATGACCTTGTTCAGATACAAACCTTGCTGCCTTTCAAATGTAAATCACATTGTTATCATGCTAACTAGATACAGGTCTCTATCACATCAAGGTCATCTTTAGCCTCACTCTGAATCAAAGGCTTGGCAACTAAGTACACAACTGTAAAATGGCCTATCGTTAAATATAATGTGCATGTATATAAGAACCACCGACAGAGACGCTAATATATCACAGAATTGTCGTCTCGGTGTTACGGCCTCTGATTGGTTAGAATCAGAAATTTAACTTGTGGTGCGGTGCTGCTACCGTATATTGAACAAAAGCAGAAGTGCGAGACACAGCTTTGAGCTCTATAGCAATTTTTTTTCTTTTTTTTTTTTTTGGTAATTTCTTTCAAGAAGTAGTGTAGAAATTAGAGAATTGTAGTCGATTTCAGAATTTTTTTTTCACTAGTTACATGCAGTAAACAACAATGATATCTATGAGGATGTCAATAAAAAACACAGTCTTAATTTGTATTCTGTTAGTGAACGTTTGTCTCTCAACAGTAGCCAACGAGATGATTTCCCAGATTATCGATCTTGTGGCGCTGTACGATACGCCTAAATAGTACGGCTGCCATTTGCTTGCACCGTTTTTGCACCAGCTTAGAGGTTAGAGGGCCCATGGATATCCTGAGCATAGTTTCTGAAAAGCCCCTGTGGAGTTCATTGTATAAAACCTGTATAGTCTTATGCTCTTTTGACTCGCCTTTTAAATAACAATCGTCCCCGCGCTTGTGGACATTTTTAGAGCTCGCGCTTTTTTGGCGTCCAGATCGCGCGGTTAAAAACCCCATGGAGCCTCCTCAAAGGAGGCTGACAAAAACAGATCGAGAGTCCTTGGTGCCTAAGTAAAAGCGTGCTGCGGTCTGCAGTGACTTTTCCCTTAACTAGACCCCAAAAAACGTCAGGGAAACTTTAAGAAGCTTTGAGACTTGGCTATTCAAAACAATTTGCAGCGCAATAATCTGAGGTCTTTCTTGTTGTGAATGACTACCGTGCCTCCAAGGAAAAGCTTCTTATGACAATACATGCTCACAACCTAAGACGGTACAACCAGTGATCTCGAGGACCAATACTCAAGAGCTGTACATTTCTACCGATTGAATCAAACACCGACGGAATATCTTCGCTCGAACAGGGAAGTCAAAAATGGAAGTCAAAGCAAATACTGTGAGATTGCTTATTTTTTGCATTGTAGCTGCAAAGTTCTTTGGCTTTAGCGTCTGTGAGAGACTCCTAAGCTCTGTCAAGTCAGCACCGTGTTATCCTACATACTGGCCCCTTGACTAACAGTCTTGACTCAATGAAAAGTCAGTCAGTCAGTCACTTTTCTCGCATCATCAGAAATCGGGGACATTTCGAGCCCGTTACGAAATGTCAGCGGTATATCGTATTACAGACAATTTAATGTGGCGGCGGTAGAAGTGAAGTAAACACGTAACTTTCTATTTTCTTTAAACGCCTGGTACCTTTCTATCCCAGAAAGCCAAAGGAGACGTCAAAACAAGGAAAATGGTGGCAAATTGGGCAGTTACTGGCACTTGTATCTTTCGTGTTCTTCCGTCCTAAAATTGGGTATTTAAAAATGGCGTATTTAGCGTTTGAGCTCTGTGAAAATACGAAGAGTTTCCCCGCTCGAGGAAAATTTGTGGGCCAACATATTCGACCGTTTACGAGCGATTTAATTGAGCAAACTTCTGCAGAATGCACATGGAACTACGCAGTTGCGAATCTTCACAAGGTTGTTCCCACGACAAAAGTATTGTAACACCTAGTCGAAGCAGATTTTAAGAGTTTGTATGGAAAAATGGAGTCAGAATTATGAGTTTACTCGTATACCTTGGGAAAAGGTACGCTTCAATTTGAGTATTTCTTTTTCGTAGCGATGGACGCTTTAACCGAGGCAGGCTGCATTTCCAAGTGCGCAGCAAAAGAATATCATGTATTATTATCCAACTACACCTAGACGAATACAAATAACGCCATAGACGAGTACAAATATCACGCGGTATTTGTACTCGTCTATTGTAGAGTACCGGTTAAACAGGTTTTCTCGCATCGCGCAAGCAAAGAATTGGATTGTAGTTACGAAAAAAAATAAAAAAATGGCGGACAATTTGAATCATATTTCCGACGACGAAGAGTCAGAATGGCTGGCAAATATAGATCTAAGTTCATTAGATGAATCGAACGAAGAGAAACAGTTTGACGACCAGAAAATTTCTTCACTTAATAAAGAAAATAGAAACAGCGACACAACAACGCGCCAATTCCGTTCCGCTTCGCATACTTCTGTCACGCATTCCCCATAAATAAATATCCGCGAAATTCGCCCGCACTGAACAGTTAGGCGTGTTGGATAATAAATAACTTATTAGACGTTTTGTTGTGTAGTATCGCTGAGTATTTTTACTCGTTATTTGTATTTTGACTCGCCCTACGGGCTCGTCAAAATACGGCACAACTCGTAAAAATACTCAGCGATACTACACAACAAACCTCTAATAAGATATATTTATTATCCAACTACACTTCGTAGAGTGCAAATAACGCCATAGACGAGTACAAATATCACGCGGTATTTGTACTCTAGAGTACCGGTTAAACAGGTTTTCTCGCATCACGCAAGCGGAGAATTGAATTGTAGTTAAGAAAAAAAAATGGCGGACAATTTGAATCATTTTTCCGACAACGAAGAGTCAGAATGGCTGGCAAATATAAATCCAAGTTTATTACATGAATCGAACGAAGAAAAACAGCTAGACGACCTGGAAATTTCTTTATTGAAGAAAATAGAAACAGCAACACGACAACGCGCCAATTCCGTTCCGCTTCGCATACTTCTGTCACGCACTCCCCGTAAATCAGCCGCGAAATTCGCCCGCACTGAAATGACAGTTTGGCGTGTTGGATAATAAATAACGTATTAGACGTTTTGTTGCGTAGTATTGCTGAGTATTTTTACTCGTTATTTGTATTTTGACTCGCCCTACGGGCTCGTCAAAATACGGCACAACTCGTAAAAATACTCAGCGATACTTCACAAGAAAACGTCTAATAAGATATATGTATCACATGGCATGCCCAATCGATGAAACCAATAAACGAGATAACAAATATCAGTTAATATAATTCATAATAATTAATCGATTGATATCAGAAATTGATGAAAATTGATCATCAAGAAAATTGTAAGTATCGATTTCCATCAATTTTATCGATTTCATTGATTTCTCATTTCATTTTAAGTTCAGCGAAAAACGCAATGGACTGATTATTGATTATATTGATTATATCAATTGCCTTCCGATGATCGATTTTCATCGATTGGGCCGGCCAGAAGTGAATAACCTACTGTTATTACACGACTCGGGCAGTCAGAGGGCCAACTACTAAAATCAACCAATCAAAATGCTCTATTGCCGGTCAATATTCTCTCAGTATTGGACCGGGCACTGTCCCAAATGGTCCTGAATGATACCGCACTTGTGTCCTTTTGAACTTCAGTCGTATAATAAATCTCTTATTAACCAAGCTTGCTCGGGACCGTACTGAAAGAATATCAGCCCTCGTTCTTGTTTGTACGGACCTTGCTGTGCTCGGTCCGTACTGTCAAGAACTCGGGCCGACTTTCTCCCAGTACGGCCCTCGCGCTTGGTTAATAAGATATATATACAGTGCAACACTTGAGTTTAACATTCACTTGTCATTAAACGCTTACCTCACGGCTGCGATTCTCTTCTTCCTCAAGTTCCCCTTCTGGTTTAACAAACCGGACGTAAAACACTTTTTTGTTCGGAATTTGAGCCATCTTATTGCAGGATGGTCCGCCGCGTTCTCCCGCTAACACATCGCAAACAAGATCTTTCTCAATTTGGGGCCCGAAATACTTTTGACAGGCGTCCTTGATGTTATGAATAGAAAGCTCTTCCTGCTCAAAAGCAACGTACACCTGAGCTCCAATGCGAGAGTATTTTTGTTGTTTCTCACTTACATCCGCACTCATGCGTTGCACCACGATCTCCTCCGCGACTTTATTCTCCTCTACAACTATATATTTGCCCCTACTCTTTGCTCTCTGCTTCGCTTCAAATTTCCTCCTCTCCGCCATCTTGGAACCACGTGCAAAACTCAGGGCTGGGAGTACCGCAAGGTACGCTGGTAGTGGCAGCACTCGGCCATGCGAAAATTGATTTCACTTTGCGATTGAAAGTGAATGTAAATTCTGGTAAATTCTGGTAAATTCTTTAAAAACATATTTCATTTCAGTAATTACCTACATTTCATACTTAATTCACTTTCACTTGCACTTTGAATTTGATTGAAAATTGATTTTATATTTCAATTTCAACTGTATTTCCATTTTACTTTAACTTAAAACTAAAGTGGTTTTAGTTTTAGTTTAAGTGTACTTTTAAAATTCATGTCATTTTACTTTTAAATTTCATTTCATTTTACTTCGTGTTTTACATCAGTTTTGATTTATTTATTAGTGAAACTAACATTTATTACACAAAAATATAAGAATTTTTGTTGGCAGTTCCCGGCCACCATAGAGATGAAACGAATAGGTGAACTTGACATCATCATGTAAATGTTCAACTTGACATGCTATCAAAATTTGTCCTTCAGCTGAAATCTTACTCAGGAATGTAATTTTATTAGTGTTTATCCTGACATACATAAAAATATCCAAGCTTTTGTTTATTTTGGTCTGGTATGTGTATCAATTAGCACAACCTACTTACTGTAAATCTAATTGGTTTCTAGTGTGATTTATTGTTGCTGAGCGTACCAGTAGTTTGCATTTGTACTTGAGTAATTACTTTTGCCTTGATGTACATAAAAAAGGCACCTAGCTGTTTTAAGCCAATCAAGAGTGCAGTTTTTCATGCATATCAGTATTGTGATGAATTAACCAAAACCAAACAAGTAACCGAAAAAAGAGCCAAATAAAGGCCTAATACACATGCATTGCTACCAAGGTTAAATATCAATGCTCATCTGAACCATTATGAAGAGAATTTAGAAGACTGCCGAGCTTACAGGAAGTCATAAAATGTTAAGGTCAGAATAATTCTGAGCATTACTTGGAAAACATAATACCAATCACATTTCAGTTGTAACATTAAACCGCCAGGCTCCTATAATCAGTGGAATTAGTACAGGCTTTGTAGAAAATCATTTGTGAAAACCAAAACATCACATCATTCCACATTTTGTGTTGTCAAACTACTTGTTTCAATACTGGCAAGTAAAATACATTTAAATAGAACATCATAACCATCAAAATCCAAAATGATCCTTAAAATGTGATAAGTTATCCTTCGTTTTCACGAAATTGTCATGAGAGCGAATCCTTGACCGGTATTGTTCAATCGTGATTCCCATACTTACTTTTGTCGTTCTGAAATATGCCTCCATGAATTCTCAACAGTGCAAGGAGAATGCAACTACAACACAACTTATTTTTTTGTTGATTTATGGCACTTTCAGGAGGCTTCAGACACTTTCAAACACTTTCAGACACTCAGTGGTGCAACCCGCACCGATAGATCAAAACGATAGTTGTTGGCTTGCGAGAGTGCAATGACTCTTTTAAGTGTAGTACAACCCGTACCGAAGATTCAATCGGTTAAATGTTGTCTTTGAAGAGCATAAAAGCTCTTGCAAAAGCTGCAGTTATAACACAAGCCGGGTCTGGGCCTGTTGATTTGTGTGAGAAGCACTAACTCGTGATACGATCACCAGAAAAAAATTACTCAAGACCATACTTACGGGTGACCCTAAAACCAGGAACGGTGGAAAGGCGGAATGGCGGGATGACGGAAAATGACCCCAAATCCTAAAACCCGGAACGGCGGTAAATGACCCCAAATCGTAAAACACGGAACGGATGACAGGGCATGTTGCACAAATTTTGTACAAAGACAGTCAAGCGCTTGGCTTATTCATTCCCACTACGATAACGCTCGTGACCAAACTTAGACTAGCGTGGGAGCAAGAGAGGTTTGCATGGGGTCATGCGCGTGGAAATTTCTCATGGCGTGAGAAGACAAAAGAAAGTTAACAGAAGGAAGCTGTCAAGAAGAATTTGAAGAGTTTCTTCGCGACCAGGTGTCCAAAACACCACCAATCTACTATGAAATTTACGGCTTACATATCAGCGGAAGAAATAAACTTTCTGTACAAAAAAGAGGCTATTTCACTAATTCGTCTAATTTGCACGGTGAGAATAGATCCTGTCGCCGTTTCGAGGGCGATCTTTTCTCGAAGCGGAAATCGGTCGATTGCCTCATTAATGTGAATATAATGTAAAAGTCGGTCCAGATTGCTAACAATTTCTGAGCCGCCGAAGGGAGCGAGGTCGAAAAACAAATATTCAAGCATCATTGCACTCGGTTCCATGCACACAGCTTTAAACTTAACAATATGTTCGCTTTAAATTCCATGGAGTTTTTTTATGTTTGAGGCGGACGGCCAGGCTCCCGTGAGGGTGGTGCAATGCCTGCCGACCACACGTCTGATCCAACTCGAGGCGGGGGTGCAGGGCCTACGAGCTGGATCCACCACAAACTGAGGGTCACCAGACACCAAATTCGTTGGGGAATCGAACCCCACCTCGTACACACACACACGTTAAAAGCACACTGACATGGGTTACAAGACAAGGTCCCTGCGCAGCACACCAACTAAGGAGACCCAGCACGAGGGACACACAACGGATACCAGAGCCCCCGTACAGTGCACCAATAAAGAAGACCGCAGACAAGGGGTTACGAGACGGAAACGGAGAACACGAAGGAGCCACTGTGCAGTACACCAGTAAAGGAGACCCAGCACAAGTGACTCAGACACACTCGCTCAAGCTAGACACACACGCTCAAGTAGCGGGGAGAGGGGTAAACCATTAGATGGAAAAAACCAGAGAGCCGTTTACAACAGAAGCTATGGTTCCACGGGCGCCCCACTGTCGGTGAAAAAGGCGACGACGTCTGTCAGACTTGCACCTCTTGAACAAGATGGGAAGGTGATGTTTGAGGTGAGACAGAACGTTAGCCATGACCGCCACAGCGCCAGGACGGGTGTTTCGAAAGCAGAAGTCGTTCCGGGATTGCCAGATACAGAATTTGGACAGATTGAGAAGGTACACAAAGATACGGGGGGTGGCGATCAGCTCGTCAGAGTTGAGGCCAAAGAGAAAGTGACGGAGGAGTAACACTGGGCACATGGAAGAAAAACAGAACATAAGGGACTGGAGCCAGGAGAGTATACTTTGGGCAAGGGGACAGTAGAAAAAAAGGTGTTCCAGTGTTTCCACTAGGGCACCACAAAAGCAGGGGAGGGGAACTGACAATCCAAAAGAGGCAAGACGTTGGGCGGTATAAAGGACGCCATGCGATATCTTCCAGTTGAGGTCTATCACAGGACGGTCGAGATCGAATACTGACAGAGAGCGCCACGTGGCAGGCCAATCCAGAGATGGATAAACAAGGTTGAATTTCTCTATACAATGTGGTTGAACCATGTTCTCAGATAGGAGATAAGAATAGCAGGACTTTGTGGACATATCAGAGGCAGGAGTGCAGACAAGTGGACAAGAAGACCAAAGATGAGGCGGTTTTGGCACGTGGAGAAAGAGCCACTGAGGCCGCGCCAAGCAAGGATAAGGGACTGGTAAAAGGGCGGTAAGACACGGGCATCAAAGGAGAAGGGGCGGGAAAAAACAACGAGGGGAGTGACACCAAAATGAAAATGACAGTAGAAAAACAACAGGGTGCACCAGTCAGATGGGGAGGACATAAACCTTCTCACCCACTGGCCGAGCAGAGCCCATACTTTAAATGAAACATCCACAACAGAAAAGCCACCGAATAGGGGGGACTGGGTCACGGCAGTGCGGGCAACGAGTTCCCCTTTACCAGACCAGAAGAAGGAGAATACAAGACGACAAAGTTCCTTCCGCACCCAGGGAGGCATGTGAACGAGTGATGCCACGTACCACACCCGAGCGAGGGCAAGGCCTTGCCGCGGAAGGATAGGGAACGACTACGCCAGGATTTGAGAACATGGTCAACAGCCTCTATGCGAGGGCGCCAGTTTTCCTCCTCTAAATTCCCGGGACCAACAAAAACTCCCAAGATCTTTAGCTTTGTTGGCGACCAGTCCAGGTCGACTGGGGGGTCAGTCCGGCCAACCCACTGACCCAACCAGAGGCCCTTGGACTTCGCTTGGTTCAGTTTAGTACCAGAAGCAACTTCAAAAAGAGTCTAAACCTCAAAGCAGGCTTTTATAGAGTCATCCGACGTCAAGATGAGTGACGTGTCATCCGCATATTGAGATATCGGAGATAATGGTGGAAAAACAGGGATGGACAGGCCAGAGATTCGCGGATTAGCGCGAATACTGGCAGCTAGGACTTTAGATGCAAGAACATAGAGGAGGGGGGACAGGGGGCAGCCCTATCGGACACCCCGCGACAGATAGAAAAACGGAGAGAGATACCCATTGACGTTTACAGAACTCTGTACACGATGATAGAAGAGACACCCACGCGATGAATGAGGGGCCAAGGCCCATGGCAGAGAGAGTAGCCTACATAAATCCCAATCTACCCTGTCAAAGGCCTTTTCCTGATCGAGTGACAAGACCGCCGCAGGGAAACCCGTGGACGTAGTATAGTGAACCACGTCACGAATTAAGGAGACATTTTCCCCGATGTATCTGCCAGGTACGCCACAGGTTTGGTCTTTGTTGACTATAAGGTGGATCACTTTCAAGAGTCGGCCAGCGATAGCTCGGGATGCAATCTTGTAGTCCACGTTTAACAGGGTGATTGGGCGCCAGTTTCAGGGATCAAGGCCGTCTCCCTTCTTCAATGAAAAGGTGATAATGCCACGACGTTGCGAGAGAGCGAGGGACCCGGAGAGGAAACAATGATTTAGGACAGTAACAAGGTCTTGGCCGAGAACACTCCAGAACCTGAGATAGAACTCAGCCGGGAAACCGTCCAGGCCAGGGGCCTTGTTCTTTGCCATGCCTTTGACTGCAGCGAGACACTCTTCCATGGTTAGAAGGCCTTCGCATGTCTTGGCCTGATCAGGTGGGAGTGAGGACGAGAGATTAGACGGGAGAGAGGACTGGGCATGAGGATCGGTGGGAGAGGCGGAGAAAAGATCAGAATAGAAGGAGTTTAACCTAAGGCATAAGTCTTCCGGGGACGAGACGATAGAACCTCCGCTGCCCCGCAGGGCGGGTATCCAACGATCTACTGAGCGTTTTGTCTCTAAGCGAAAGAAGTATGACGATGAGGTTTCACCTTCCTCAACCCATCTAATCCGAGACCTTACCTAGGCACCACGGGAAGCTTCGCCATCGAGGGCTGCAAGGGTGGAGAGAGCTGAACGGTAGGGTGTGACGCATGAGACAGAACCAGCATCCACTTTTGCTTTCAGGTGGGCGATGAGATTGACGAGAGCGTCTCTGTTACGCTTTTTCGTGGAAGACCTTGACTTACAATAGTTAATTGTCAGACCTTTGAGGCGATTTTTGCCGTCCTCCCACCATTTTCTGAGAGAAGTGAATACAGTTTTTGAACCTTGCCAAGTGAGCCAGAAGTCGGTCACCAGTTGGACATATTCGCTTCCATTGAGGATGGCTGTGTTCAGTTTCCAAAGCCCAGGGCCTGGTGGAACAGTATCTGGGACAGACACTGAGGTGAGAACACCACAGTAGTCTGAGAAAGGGCACGGAACAACAGAGCATGAATTTACTGATGTTATCCAAAGGAAAGGAACACCGACTAGGTCAATCCGGGACGCAAGAGCGCCACTCCACTTAGTCCAAGTAAAACCGGGAGATGTGGGGTGTAGATACCGGAAGATATCAAGAACGCAACATGCGTCAAAGAGGCCGCGGAGTGATGTAGTACTTTCCCGCGTCGAATCGGAGGGGGTCGAGCCACGCCTGTCCAGGCTACGGTCAAAGACGGTGTTAAAGTCACCACACAATAGCGTAGGAATGTAGGGGTCCACTTTAGGGTGGATCCCGTCAAGTAAATGGTCTCGTGCAGGGTTGCGATTCGGAGCATACAAACGACAGACACGGAAAGATTGGTTACGAAATGAGAACTCACATTGAAGAAAACGGCCGTCAGAATTAGACCAAGAGTTGGATAAAGACAACGTGGGGCTGTAAAGAATCACACACCCACAAGAATGAGTAGAACCTGGAGATAGTACAGAATTAAAACCAGAGGAAAGAAACCAAGAACGACATTCATTGGCGGACGTACAATGCGTTTCCTGGAGGCAGATCAGGTCTACACTCACAGGTAAGTTCCGCAACCACTGCACGAGACCATCTCGCTTGGACCGGTCTCTGATACCGTTAGCATTTAAAGTAAGTACAGACAAGGTCATGAGGAAAAAATGGATGACCCTCATGAAAGCCAGGGCTGGGGCTGGGGCTTCCCCTTCCTATTGGGAAGATTGGGAACAGCCTTAGTCGGCTTGGAGACCGCGCTGTATAATTGAGCTTGGGATGGAACCATGACACGCTTTTTAGGGCGTTTCCTGGTGACAATTTCAAAACCGTCAGAGGACACACTCCGCGTGAGAGGAGAGGAGAATTCAGAGATATCAGGGGACTCAGAGCCCTGGACAGGGGTAGAGTCCTGAGAAGAAAATTCAGTATTATCTTCTTCGATGTCAACAACAACAGAAATATTACTGACATTAACTACTTTAGTGGTACTTTGACCATAATTACTACTACTATTAACTACTTGGTTGGTGCTTTGACCAGATTTACTACTATTAACTATTTGGCTGGTACTTTGACCAGACTTACTACTATTATCTATTTGACTGGTATTTTGACCAGACTTACTACTATTAACTATTGGTCTGGTGCTTTGACTAGACTTACTACTTTCATTGACTATTGGTGTGGTACTTTGACCAGACTTACTATTATTAACTTGACTGGTGCTTTGACCAGAGGTACTATTATTAGAAATACAATTAACTTCTGAGGCCTCAGATTCTTTAGGTTCCTTAATTAAACTATTGGTTTCATTATTACAACTGGCTTCGCCAGAAACGGAGATGACCATTTCACTAGAAGATAGATCAACAACGAGATCGCTTTGAACAGCATTGGATGGAATAGGATTGGCCGCATCTCCAGAAGAAATGGGCGGGAAATCAGCAGCCGGGGGAACAACGCTAGCTCCTTAGAGCGTAGAGTCCCAGACATTATCAGTACGGCGAGAAGGGCAGTTACGAGCCCAATGACCAGCTACCCCACATCTCATGCATTTCCCATTGTATGGACAATCAGCGGCTTTATGACCCATGGTTTTACAAATTTGGCAGAAGGGTTTTATTCCGCGATACCAGATACGAACGGGGTATCCATCGATGGTAACTTCTGCCGGTATGGGTTTCTCCAGCGACATCGTGAGAATACGCGAGCCGGCGAGGAGATCTGGTCTCGCCATGAACGTCTGACGTTTAAGAGATACGATTTTCCCAAAATGTTTAAAGTCATCACACAAGATTTCGTCATCCCCTTCGGCAGGGTAGTGATGTATGTACACAAGAGTGTGAGGACGATCAGAGTTCGTAACACTACAATCCTCACTATTGATATTAATAATACCTCGCTCGACCAGACTCGCCTTATCATCAGGATCCTTAAATGTAAGGCGAATAAGGCCTCTCGGAACAAACTGAACTGCGGACAATTTTGGAAATCAACAACTTTTTCAAGCAACTTTAAAACATCCGGTCTAGAGAGGAACGTAACTGCCGCCGTAGCATGAACAACACATGTTCTTGTACAAACTAAAACCATCGCTGTTGGGAAAATAAAATGAAGAAGAGAGAAAAGGAAAAAAGGGAAAGAAAGAACGAAAAAAGAACTCAAGAACTCTGCCTAGAAAGGCAGAAAACCCACCAAGTTCAGCAAAGCTGAAAATCTGGATGGGTTCCAACCAAGTTCGGACCCACCGAAAAGGCCAAGGACCAGATGGGTGAACCAAACCAAAAAAATAAAAAGACTGGCGTTCCCTCCCGGCAGGTACTTAGCACAGTCAAAATATAAACGAGTAATGAGAAAATACTTACGCAATCCGTGCTCACAAGAGGTTTGGAAGAACACTTTGCCACTGCTGAAGACAAAATCCCCGCGTCAGGTATGTCGTGTCTTTTCCCGCCAATGGTAATTATTTTAATGTATTTCATTGTTTTCTTTGGTCATGTGGTTTTCTTTTTTTTTAGTTTTCGCAGTCAGTCACGAAATTCTAAGCTTTGCTTTGCTTTACTTTGCCTTTCATTTTCTCGTCCTATTGTGGAGTTGATTTAAAGTTTTTTGGAGCTTAACTGTTGCGGTGGCACGGTTATTCTGAGTCGAAGAAGTATGGGCCGAGTATTCCGCTTGTGAAGCGCTGAATGGGCCGATCGAGGACTAAAGAACGACAAAGAACTAGAGGTTTGTGACTGATCTCGTGTCTAAATTTGCATACATCACAGAGTATTTTTGCTTCTTTGAGAAAAAGACGCTTTTCCTTCTCGTCCTCACCTAATATAATAGCTTCTTGATTACGGCCTTCTCAGAATTGTTTCTCGCCTCAAGTCCAAACCAAAGGATCCTCGACCGATGGCCTCTTCTTTGTCTTGCAACTGCTTCCATGCGAATAATGATAAACCATAACAATTCATAGATCCGTCTGAATTACACTCCCTTTCAGGAAGGGCAATTTAAACGCCATAGAGTTGACGATTTGCAATTTGTTGAGGAACAATTTCGTCATAGGACTACCATGGTGTAGCGTTCACTGACTTAGCCGAAATGTTTTCCGTTCTAAGAAATGCCGAGGAAAACTGGACTGTCTTGTTCTGGAAATGCTATTTATTCGTGAACGGCCGAAGTTAAACACGCAGTCGGACTCAATACGTGCAAAAGTATTTATTCAAACATATACCGCACGCACTGACACGTCAAACACCAATGACAACGAAACACTTATTATTCTAATGTACTCTATCACCTTTGTTTGTATTTAATCTCGAAACTACAACTAACACCCCTACTTGATAATGGAGTCAAGATGCCTTCGAAACGTCGTAGTTTTATTCTTCTAATATTTATTATCAAATGTATTTCGAAATGTTTTCCATGAAAGTACTGTAATTTTCAAGTTAAAAATTGCTAGAGAAAAAGCATTACAAAAATCAAGCCCTAGTCCTGAAATTCATGTACTTTCAAGGCTTTTACAAACCCCGAGTAGGTAATAATATTTGCCTTCAATTGCAAGGAGAAGGGAGTTTTTTTTATCTATTATTGGTACAGAGTCATAGTTTGTTGCCAAATATTTACCCAAGGGAAGTTGTCAGAAATCAGCAGATTGAAGCAACATTACTGTTCAATAGTTCACATTGTTTTTAATAGAAAAATCTCTGAATATTGAATATTGCTGATGGCCACAACAAGAGAAGCAGTGCTATGTACAGTTTTAGTATATTCAATAAGAGGCATATGACTTTCATTAAATACCAAGAGGGAATACACATACTCTGACCTTTTTGTGGGTTTAAAAATACATGTCATCCGAAAAACTGAAAACCATGTCAAAAACCCTCTGCATTCACTATTATTTCTTACAAGATTTTCAAGAATTGAATTGCTGTGAACTGAATCAGACAATATTCCTTCACTGTAATCACTTTTAGGATCTAAACTTACTTCAGTTCTTCAAACATTATTCAAACAGTTTTTGGCAAATCATCTGATGGTTAATACTTGTTTAAAGATGAATTTCCATATAGTCTTTTGCCATACTGAATAACATCAGATAAGGTGTTTGAATTCCAATAACTACATGATTTTATTACGGCTTAGCAGAGTGAATAGACAGCCACAACACAACTCACATTAAACTTCCTGGTTTCACGGGCATGACTCTGAAAAAGAGTGCTATTTTGAACTTTATTAATTTTAACCCCTTTCAACTCAAATATATCATTGTTATGTATACTCTGAAAAAAATGTACTAAGCTATTCAGTGATGATACTACAAGCAGCACTCATGTTCCTTGAGGATGGCTTCTACTATAAATAACCCTTGCATGAAAATCAAATATTTTTAAGCTCACATTACCTTTACAATAGATAGAAACTGCAGTACATCCTATTGTCAAGACAAAATTGATGAAATTTTCAGATATAAATGATTGAAAGGCTCTATCTAAGGAGGTGCAGTACTGATATTCTTCTATTGTAGCTTCTTGATGAATAGTACCAGTGTAGCTTTCACTGTATTGAAGTTCATAGTCAGTCTCGAACACATTTTAAAGTGTGGGTAATTCTGTCTGTATTAAAATGATTGTCTAGTTAACTGAGACAAACTTGAATACAACTGATTTCCAATATTCATTGTTGACACGTATGGCTACCATTTTAATTCCGTTTCGTTATTTTCATTTCCGGTTGTTTCGTTACGTAATATCACGTGAGTTATTCCCACGTGCTTTTAGATTTTGAAGTCGCTTGTTACGTATGTTTGTAGTCCTGGTATGGGTCGCTGTATTCCCAATCAGGGTAAAACAGTTCTTTAACGTGCTTAAGGCACGTTTTTTATTGAAATAAGCCGCAAAGGTAACCACACGAGATCATTAGCAAAATTGATTCCTTGTTGTAAATCAAAGAGCATAAACTCATTGCAACACATTGTAGTCCTGAATTTTGTCCAAATACCAACTCATTAGCTTGGCTGTATAGTGCCGTTATTGCTTTGCTAGGGTCAATGTAAATTGGAGTAGGACCAGGGTTTTTCTCTATATCTGAACTCAGTTGAAGTTTACAATAGTTTGATACGTGTGTCTGACTCTTATAAAGACACATGGGTCTATTACAAGAAAACATTGATAACTACCGACTTGCTCTATACTTCAACTTAATTATCCTTATCCTTTGATATACTCTCACAGGACTTTATTTAATCTTACCCTCTTCGTACTAAGCTTACAAACATTCCTTGTAACTCTTCTAACCTTCACATAACGACGTAGCCAAGAGCTTTGGTATGTTTGGACGAATACGCTCATAAACAAATTCCTTCAGTTTTCTGTCTTTTTTTCTGAGACGTGTAAATTTGTGACTTTGTACAGCAACAAACGGATCTTATAGTAAACGATACTTTTAATCCATGAGTCGGTTCAAGCTCTACAGCCTGACAAGATCCCAAGCACATGTCCTACCTGGTATTCTATTGGACAACAACTATCACGTGACGTTACAACCTTCTTTTTTAAACCAAAAAATTAATAAAAATAAAAAAAATTCTACTACAACAAAGATACGAGTAATGGTCTTGAGAATATCCTTCAAAGTAATAAACACAACGAGGCATCAGCAAACTATGAGCCCAATAAATTTCAACGAAATGGGCAAGGTTCAAAGTTCCAGAATTGCCATAAAACATAACGCAAAGTTCAATGTCTCTTAATAAAGCTAGGTCATCTCAAAATCCTTGAAATGAGCAGATAAACTAATCTGACGTCTGCTCCTAGTTGCTGCGGCTACTCCTGCAGGTAGGTCTTCCACAGCTGCTAGTGTTGGTACCGTGGGACTCGAAGGTGGAATCGAGGGATCTGCTGAGTGGTTGGGGTGGTTGTATGGGTGGCTTCTCAGAGTCCTTTGCCGCTCCTTTTGCTGGAGGCGTTGATGTAGCCGTGATCTTTGAAGGTCCGACCTCCATTTCCGGAGTGTACAGGGCTGGAGGTGGATCATACTCCTTTAGATGTCTTCGGTTTCTCCGAAAAACTCTTCCATCTTCAGTGCGTACAGCGTAGGATCGCACGTCCACTTGGTCTTCAACTGGGGGGCCCCATGGGGGCTTTTCAGGGCCAATTCCCACCCATCCCACCCCAAGGGAGTACATCCACAACACAGTATTCTCGTGCGTGGGAAATTAACGTCTCCTACCCCTAACCCTGCAGGAGACGGGGCCTACGGTTTATTCGTCCTTATCCGAGAAGACTAGAATATCTATCCATTTCTTGATTATAGGAAGGTAGCAAATTCTCCTCACTTATTTTAAGACCATGAGTATTGGTCCGGCCGGGGCTCGAACCCTCGACCTCCCGCACAACACAATCCGGCGCTCTAACCAATTGAGCTAACCGGGAGGCGGCTTTGGACCAACGAATATGATAAATGCCGCTACTCGATGACACCGCGGAAACACGTTTTTTAGGGCACGATACAGTATTTTACTAGTCAGCGGACACCTCAACGAAACCATGAAATGCCGATAACTTTTACAATGTTTTTCGCCGTGAGTCAAATCGACAGCGTAAAAAGTCAAAACTTAGAAAGAATACTATAAACTTAGCTTTGAAACTCGGCTCACCTTTTGGATAGTTTTTAAGCTCAATTATATAATTTGCCAAAGCCGAACTGAAGTTGCACACGATATGAAATTGTTGTTTTCGCTGGCGGCTCCGTGGCAACTAAGTTTTGTTTATAAAAGAGCTTATGCACCAAGGCTAAAAATGAGACGATTTTTGAATGGTTGAAGCGGTGATCCGAGGACGCTGCACTATCAGGTTTGTAAAGCAGTGGCTTCAACCGTATAAATCGGCATGTCAACGGCATTTCGGTCAGATTCGCCGAAAAGAAGACAAAACATGCCCGTGTAGCACGGCCACCCTATCCCCACTAGTTACTGTATGTATCATAGTTGGCCAAAAAACCTACGACTGTAACATGCATAGGACTGAAGCCCCCAAAAGTACAAAGACTGGCTCAACTAGAGAAAGAATAAACCGAGGTATGCTTTAAGTACAAAATGTCCATTATAATGATAATCAAGAAGTTTTCACTTTCCACCTAAGTTTGTAATTTTTTTTCTCTGAGAAGCTGTAATTTTATTTCTGAGCAATAGTTTTACTTTCCCAACAAGTATTTCTCATTACAATTATGAATAATTTGTAGTATGTCTTTTTTTAAGCTGCTTTTCCCTCACTAATCATTTTATTTTATTTTATTTATTTTTGCTTTTTCTTTTCTTTCTTTACTAACTTAATGCCATCTGCAACATAAAATGTACTGAGCTAACAGAATGCTTCTGCTTTATTTAGCTCCCTTATTCACAAAGTAACATTACCATCTTGGTACTACTAGAAAACAAATTTTTAAGAAACAAAACTACTGTAAGGTAAAATAATTATTATAATATAATTTAATCGATGTGAATAAAGCACTGCATTGTCTTTTCTCATATTGCAACAGCCTTGAATGAATCAACTATCTTCTATACTTGATTTCTTATATTCAGAAGCTGCCTGAGTTATAAACAAAGAACTCTTGTTGGTGTTTATGGAGGTGTAAAGAAAATAATGATTATGATGATTAATCTTCCAAATTAGAAATGTCAGAGGGAAATTATCAGAAGCATTTTCTGAAGTCGAACAAATGAAGTTAAAAAATGTTCAGGAGAAAATTGATTAGATTAAGTCAGCTGTCAATTCCCAGTTAACAGTAAGTCATGAGGAGTAACCAAAAGCTTGTCCTGTGTACTGCTGTGCCCATCTAGTCAAATAAAAATCAGGGATGGGATATCCCCAAACATGAGCAATGATAGCACCATGCAGATGTCCTTTTCCCAACTTATTACAGGGAAGGGGAGCACTGGTATGGCTACACTAGTTGTAGTCAATAAGAAATTCTCAACGAGTTTCAGCAATATATACATATATTTTACCACCTTGAAAAAAAATGGTTACAAGTCAAATAGGAATGTTTCATAATGATGTTCTCAGTGTGGGGATATGATGTAATATTACTGATGGGGATCATAATTATCCTTACAGTGCTTCAGAGCATGTGATGTATATGATTCCTTAAGCGCATGGAAACAATGTAAAGCTATGCAAAGCTAATCTAAAAAAAATGAATTGAAGAAGAGTAGTTGATTATTTGCATAAATTAATGCAGTGCACCTGCAAGATAGTGGAATATACTTCAGGTAAACATACATGTGCCTGTAAAAGTTTCAAATGATTGAGTTATAAAAATATAATAATAATAATAATAATAATCATAATCATAATAAAAAAGTGGGTTTCATTGAAAATGCTTTCGTGTAAAACAAATAGAGCCGTTTGGGAAATTAAAGTAGCAGTTGTAGTAACAGGTACAAGCAAACGTACCAAAGACAAGTAATGGAGATCTACAATCGATTAATATCAATAAAGACTTAATTCAAGATAAATTGTAAATGAACCAATCATGTTGGACGGTCTCAAATACAAGGAAATCACAATTTCTTCGATTTCCACTCCCTTTGTAAACATCACCATTCTATGAGCTTAAGTCAGGCGTTATTCTGTTCATGAGAGATAACTTGTTGATAAAACTGCAAGTATATGAAATGAACGAATGTTTTCATATTTTAATTTGGATCTATCAACAAAGTTGAAATGGTAAATTGGCAACCGTAACGATTACAAAAGCTGACGTTTCGAGCGTTACGGACACCCGTTCTTAAAGGCACAGAAAATCAGAAAGGTGGAATGGCGAAAAATCAGTCTAGAAAAGTAAAATTCTCAACCAAGCGAATGATTTCCAAAATGAAAAGGCACCGCACGTCGGCGAGAAGTGAGTGTGAATATTTTCACAACTCAATAATTACTTGTATCGCTTCATGCTAATAACACTTAAAAATCCAACCAGTCTTCAGAATCGCTTGAAAATTATCTTACAGAACTAAATCTCTTGCTTTGTCTGGATAACTATCGCTGTTTTTGACAATTCTGAAGGCGAGGGCGACTGACGAACCACGATCGCACTTCGTAACGACGGCCAGCTAAAGTCAGCAAACAGCACAAAACTCCAAACAAAATGACTCCCCTGTACCGCTATTTGTTAAGACGTGGTTTTAGTATTAAAAACCCATTCAAAGGATCAACCATAATAAACAAAGAGAAGTATCATGGATATTTTCCGACTTAAAACCACGCAAAAGGCCGATGTTTTCATCGAACTCAGTCCACAAACGCATGGAAGCACTTGGCAGCCTAATGTTGATGACCACTGACCACTGTGACGTCAGCAAAACGTATTTCCGCGGTGTCCTACTCGATACTCGTCGGTCTGCTCATTGGCATGAGACGCGTGACTAATTCGTAAGCACTCCAAACCTGCTTCCACTGCGTCCAATTATTTTTCCAGATAATTCAATTTTTGGAGGGACCGGGACGTTACTGGTAAATATCCGTCCTCGAACAGCTTGTACGGGATGTCCTCCCTCATTCGGTGGATCGGCGGGCATGTTTCAATCGCTTGCTAGACACGTTGTTGGCCAGGGTTTACTATCAAATGACGTTGTTAACCAAACGAAAGCGCGAGCTCCATCCGCTTCCTGACACCATGTAACGTTGTGACTTTGTACAGCACCAAACGGGTCTTATTGTAAGCGATACTTCTAATCCATGAGTCGGTTCGTGATCTACAGCCTGACAAGATCCCAAGCACATGTCCTAGCTGGTGTTCTATTGGACAACAACTATCACGTGACGTTACAAGACGTTTCAAAGTAGCTTCTGGTATTCTACTGGATTCTCGATCACGTCTAGATACACGGTTGTGTTTACACGTATGTATGTATGTATGTATGTATGTATGTATGTATCCATGTAAATACTTATTTAAACACGGGAAGTCATCAGGTACATAATAAAAACTAAGATTATGAAGGTGTAGTCTGATTAATTAAGATTAATTAATTGCTGAAGGTGTAGTCTGATTAACTAAGATTAATTAATTGCTTTACATGATTGCCGTGTGGGAATCCTATATATCTTCTACGTTAAGATTTCGCCTAAAATGCTTAATGGATGATGCATTTTTTAAGTTGTTGGGCAATTTATTCCATAATATGGCCCCGTTGTAAGAGAAGCTTCGATTCAAATAATTGGTGTTTGGTTTGGACAAGGCCAGCCTTCCCTCAGAGTTTCTTATGTCGTACACAGAGTGACGCTGAGAGAAAAGACTTTGTAGATATTCGGGAGCAAGGTCGTTCATAGTTTTATACATTATTAGGGCTTTTTGTTACTCTCATCGAAGAGATAGCCTCTCCCAATCGAGAGTGGAGAGAAGGTGGTTTAAGCTCGTATCAAAGGGTAATTAAGTAATAATTCTAGCTGCTCGATTCTGTAATTTTTGGAGCTTATCGCTTAAGCACTTAAACATATCACTTAAACACTTAAACACTTATCACTTAAACAGTCCCAGATGGGGCTGCAGTAATCAAAATGAGGCATAATCAAAGCGTTATAAATTTGAATTGCATTTTCTTTGGATATAAAGAGCCGTACACGTTTTAGGGTGCCTATAGCTGAAGAGACTTTCTTGCAAATCTCTTCAACCTGGCTACCCCCAAGAGAGTTGGGCATCTGTAGTAAGACCCAAAGATTTGGTCTTGTCGACTCTCTTGATAAGTTATGTTTACATGTAAACATAAAATGAGCTCGTTTCGCTCGATATTTCTCGATAGAAGGTTCACTCGTAAAGGATCGCTCGCAAATTGATATCTTGTAAAGTTCGCGGACCGATCCGTTCCCAAGACACTCCACAAGTTTTAGTGTGGGTCTACAGCGAACGCTGTGTGACTTTGTATGGATATGTTGAGCGTAATAGCCATCGAATTTCTTTCACGTACATCAAGCAAGGATTTCTCCACGAAGGCAGCCATTGCTTTAAACCCTGCGCTCTAGGATTTATTCTACGCATGCGCTTATACTTCACGCATGCGCTGTAGTGGAACTGCGTTTTGTGACTGAACGCAAAAAAAAAAAAAAGAAAGAAAGAAAAGCGAAGCCGAATTTATACCTCGGGCGTTTTTTTCGGAAAGCTCGAGTAATGAATCAGATCGTGCCATGATGTGGCTACACAATTTGTGTAAGCCACACAAAAAGAATTTGATTTGACTTAAGAGCCACTGTAACTGACACTCCGTTACAGTTTGAAATACGTACCCTATTTTTAATCTCGACGATTCACTTGTACATAACACAAAAAAATACAGAATTAACAATGCGAACTTAAAATCAACGAAACTAAAATACAACGAAAGGAATACGGAAAGCTACAGGAAAATACAAACGAAAGCGTAACTACTTACACGATCTGTACGGCACTCCGGAATAACAACGACTGAATAAAAATTACAACTACGATGTTATATAGCGGATAAAGGCTAAAACAATAGACTAAACAAGGCTACACAATTCTCAAAGGCGATTACATAAAACAACGCTGACAAACTTAATTTACATTTCGACAGCACGAAAAAATACAAATTAATAGATACAGAACTGAACTATCGAGACGAGAACTATTTACACTAATTACAATTAACTAAGACGAACGACAGAACTGATAAAAAAAAATAAATAATTATAACTCTCGCGGCTACAGCCACTGACCGTAAATATCGAAAATCCGCCGACAGTTGCAAAATTTCGTAATTCATTTAATTTTTTCTAAAAGACCCTTTTACTGAACTTTTTTCGAAAATTATATCAAAAAGTTCTATCGCGCTTTTTTTCTCTGAAAAATCGAAAAATTCAAAATACGCCTAAATGGCCGTTGTCCCCCCCGTCAAGCAATGAAAAGTTATGCAACTTTCGCAACTTCGTACGCCACAACGCGATGCAATCCCGCTTTTAAGTTTTGTGTGCTAGCAGATGGTCCTTTTATCTCTTGAAAAATATAAATGTCTTGATATATTGTTACGTCTGAATAGTGACTCGTTGAAATAAAGTACTTCGCAGCTCTTTCGCGGAGGTAAAATAAAGGTCAACTTCAGTGGCCTATGAACAGGTCTGCTATATATACTTACAAATCTTCTTAAAGCTTTATCCTTGTATTTAAATTCCTTCAATTCTCTATTCTAAAGATTGGCCTTGACCTCTTGCGTGATAGCCGTTCAACGGATCGCAGTACATTTTTTGTCATTCTTTAGCCCGAACTCTTTGAAAGCCGGACGCGCCGCCTATGGCCGGCCAAGAGAGAAACTTTAAAGAATTAAACTACAAGGATAAATAAAACTTTAAGATGACATACATTTTGGTTTGTAAATATATCGTACAAGACCTTCCTAAAGGCCTTGAAATGGGTCGTGACAGCTGTTCAACGGTTCGCATTGCAATTTTGACAAAATAGCCCAAACTCTGGACGTGCCGCTTATGGCGGGCCAAGATAGAGAATTGGAGGAATTAAAATACAAGAATAAAGCTTTAAGATGAAGTATATTGTGATTTTTAAGTATATATGGCAGACTTGTTCACAGGCCACTGAAGTTGACCTTTATTTTACCTCCGCGAAAGAGACGCGAAGTACTTTATTTTAACTGGTCACTATTCAGACTTAACAACATAACAAAAAAAAAAAATTCCAAGAGATGAAAGGACCATCTGCTAGCACACAAAATTTAAAAGCGTGATTGTATCGCGTTGTAGCGTACGAAGTTGCATAATTTTTCATTGCTTGACAGGGGGGGGGGGGACAACGGCCATTTAGGACGGTATTTTGAACTTTTCGATTTTTCGGAGAAAAAAAAAACGCGATAGAACTTCTCAATATAATTTTCGAAAAAAGTTCATTAAAAGGGTCCTGTAGAGAAAATAAAACGAACTACGAAATTTTGCACCTTTCGGCGGATTCCCGATATTTACGGTCTGTAGCTCTAAAACCCTAGTCACGCGAGGAATTGCGTCACGAATTATTTCTTACTTGGGTCCTAGCCGTGACACTGGCTTCACAAAACTACGGTGGCCAACAGGTGCCACTGCTGCACACTGTAAAACAAACACGTTTCTAATTAAAACCTCGCTTTCTCTTTGCAATTGTTCTTGTTTTCATATTTTATATGAAACCTGATGATCTACCGCGGCTAAATGAAGTTAGCCTGCTCCATGCAAAAGAGGAATGAAAACAACACAGTTTTTAAGAATTACATCTTAGTGTAGCTTTTTTACCTTGTCTTCCCTGAAATATTTTACTTTCTAGTTGGATATTCATATGTGCTGTCAAGGCCTTATCTTTATTAACTATTCCCAAAATATTTGGTGGCCTACCTATTTTGCACTTGAATCGTTGCAGTATAGACTAGGGTATTAATATAATTAATCCGGGTGCACACACACCCCATAATCTTGGTGTTGTTTGAGTATTAGCAATACTAAGAAATACTAGGGTACTTGTGCTACCAACAAGCTTGGCAGTTACAAACAGTTTTTAAACAATATTTTTTTTAGAGTTCAATGTGATAGAGAGCGTGGTAATAGAGAAGTAATCCATTTGGGTTATAATTAGAAAACAATCACAGATCTGCTACATACAGGTCTACCATGGCATCACTATGAGTGTTCGCACTCTTAAAAGGAGACTTCAGGGCTATAATCATGTGAAAAAGAAAGTAAATGTTGATGAAGACTTGAGTAGGAACATCATTAGAACATCATCGTTTATCAGGTTTTATACAAAATATGAAATCACATTTCAAACACAGAAAAAAGAAAAAAAAGAAAGAAAGAAACGATCATTAAGCTGCGTGCACTTTCGTGCCACATTTGGGGCAAAAATTGGCCTTGGCATACTTGCCCAGACTTTCGCCACATGAGCTGCAAAAATTCGCCATTATCAAAAATGGCGGACTGCTACTAGAGAGAAGCCTGGGCTATAGATACCAGTACTTTGATTACCACGGAGGAGGCTCATTTCTACGGAGGAGGCTCAGTTCTACAGAGGAGGCTCAGTTCTACGGAGGAGGCTGATTTCTACAGAGGAGGCTCATTTCTACAGAGGAGGCTCATTTCTACGGAGGAAGCGGATTTCTACAGAGGAGGCTCATTTAGAGGCAACAGGCTTATATTTGTATGGAAAACAAGAACAATTGCAAAGAGAAAGTAAGGTTTTAATTAGAAACGTGTTTGTTTTACAGTGTGCAGCAGTGGTACCTGTGGGCCACCGTAAAAAACCATCTGCTATCAAACAAAATATCACAACATGTACACTGGTGTCGAGCGCTTCTTCTTTTGAGTCCAACGTGGCTTTCATGATACCTACTCTCGATTCTCAGACCCCAGACCTCGAAAAATTTGTTTTCGACATTTCGAAGAGAACCGTTTTTGTGGAGCGATTTTTTTCGGCGAAGGAAACTCAAATTTGAAGATCCTAGCGAAGGAGGCGAAGATGAGTACAAAATCTGCGGCATTCTAAGGTTGCTGAATTTGTTGCTGTTTGTCCCAAACCGGTTGCTATAATGATGGAATACTATTACGCCACAGAATACGAGTGTTTTGATTATGCGGTTCCCCTTCTTCAGCGTTATACGGTAGAGGTTCTATGCCGTTTCCGGTCACGTGATGTTTTGAACTTAAGGCTTACTGAGGCGTAATTGACTTGCTTAGGCGAGGAACGAGAAACCTCGGCATTCTTGCACTTTTGTGCGGAGGATTTGTTCTTGACGGCCGCATGGCTGTCTCATTGAACCGACAGCGCCAGTAGTCATGTTAGGTTTGTGGTAATCCGTTCCGACTGATGGTACGAGAATTTTCCTTTAAAGCTTCACTTTAAATCTTGCTGCTGCATGTTTACAAAATGAAGATACGATTCATCGACGCTAAAAGGTAAATTTTTAAGAAGAATTTTATTGTAGGCATCAGTACGCAACGACAGTCCAGAAGTATTAGATGAATGATAAAAGTAGCGCACATCGAAGCTCTCGCTTCGGTTACTATATATGGGGCTCAAGGCTCTATCAACTGGAATAACGATGAATCCTGGGTTAAAATTTTATTTCAAATATATATGTATATTTATAAAAAGCAGAGAACCTTCTGTTGGGACGACAAAACTAAAAATAATTAAACGTTCAACACGACTTTTTAGTATTTCTCGCGGTGCTAACTCTTTTAGTGCTTTGCGAGTCGCTCTCTGCTACCGAGTAAACATATTTTGTAAATAAATTACAATAAGTTTAGCTAGATCAATATTTCTGCCGATATTTTCCCTATTTTGTGTTTGGCATCAAAACCATTGCTGTAGAAAACTGAAAATATGTTGTTTTTTTTTTTACCTAAGAAGACCTTTTAGGTACCCAAAGTTTACGGTACAATCTATTTTAACTTATTTGTTTATTTTCGTTTTCAATTTCGAAATTAAATGACAAAGCTTCTACTAGATATGATTAGGGGGTTCCCCTGGACTTCTTTCATATTCAACTACAAATATTTTTAACATAAAAATCTAGCACCAAAAACTGGAGCATTGATGTAATTCAAGGAAAACTTGCCTTTCTGGGCCAAAATATGGATATCCGAGCACGTGCTCGACGATTTAGAGCAATTTCAGTTTACTTGAAAAAAATTCGCTTAATGTTGCGTAAATAGACATTTTAAGCCAGTAAGTCAGGATCAGTTTCGTTTTGGAGGGGACATTATGGAATTTTCAAGGGGAATCCCATTACAAAAAATCACTGTTCAAAGAAGAGTCTTTTCGTGGAAACATTTAATTTTCCATTCATTTTAAATGCTCATCGGCTGCAATCATGATCCGGCGGTAAGAACTATCAACTCCTTCCTGAAATTCAAACGGTGGCTCTACGTGCGAAATCTTTGTGTGCTTTTCCAAGAAACCAGAAAGCTCCGTTTTGCAGTGATAGTGAAAAATATAGATAGTAAAGGTAAGAATAGAAATTCAAGGCCGGATTTACCAAAGTAAAATACACTTACTTGTGGGAAGCAGTGGAAATAATCAGTGGAGATTGACGTGAAAGTCAGTTGGAAATATCGAGTTCATGGTTATATTTTTATCCCTAGGTCTGATTTTAACCCCCATAGCAGTTACGAATTGAAAAACTATGGTTCGTAACTATCGATCTCGAATCTTGCGAGCCAAAAGATTATTAAATAGATTGGGTTGAAGGAAACTGATGTAGGCGGACTACTTTTAGTCATGATTGAAAGTGTAAGATGAAGCCCTCTTTGAACAAACAATCGGATTCCATACGCGCGAAACTATTTATTTCATAGTTTACATTTATGAACTCAACACGCGCAATTATTTATTTAAATATTTTAAATATTTTAAACTTTTTACGTTTGCCACCTTCGTACGGTATAAATTAACAATTCATTTTTATTCTCTTCTCACTTGAGAATGATGACATGGAGTCATCGAAACGTTGTGTGTTTTTCTCGCTAGTGTTTATTCTTAAAGAATGACAATACCCGAGTTAACGATCTTTCAAAAAAGGAAAAGTTTACTTTGGGGAAATGATTGTGGGATTTTTAAGAATTTGTTAAAAATCGTCAACGAAATACCTAACTGTCACGCCGTGTCATATCCTGTGTCACTTACACGAATGTGTTACCATAGTACATCTTGTCTTTCTTACATGACATTGTTTACCACCCTATAAATACATATATTTATTAGACGTTTTGTTGTGTAGTATCGCTGAGTATTTTTACGAGTTGTGTCCTATGACTCGTTTGACTCGCCCGTAGGGCGAGTCAAAATACAAATAACGAGTAAAAATACTCAGCGATACTACACAACGAAACGTCTATTAAGTTATTTATTATCCAACACGCCAAACTGTTGTTTCTGCGAGCGAATTTCGCGGATATTTATTGACTGGGAGTGCGTGACAGAAGTATGCAAAGCGGAACGGAATTGGCGCGTTGTTGTGTTGCTGTTTCTATTTTCTTCACTAAATGAAGAAATTTTCTGGTCGTCAAGCTGTTTTTCTTCGTTCGATTCGTCAAATAAACTTGGATCTATATTTTCCAGCCATTCTGACTCTTCGTCGTCGGAAATATGATAAGCGAAACAAATTTGCATACAGTCTGTCAAACAACGGATAAATAATGGACAGGATCGACGATAGAAAACCTTGAACATAAGCTTTAAATAGTCGGCTCGATCTGTTTTTCTTTTTAATGAATTTTGTCGCAAAGAACACCAACACGCCGTATCAAGCGCACAAGGAACACAAATAACAAAGTTTAGACGTTTTCAGGAGCAGGGGCGATCAGATAACGGCTTATTAAGCGACTATCTCGGTCTGTATATTGAGAGATTTCAGGCCACTACCTCAGTCTATATATTGTACGATTTTAAGCCGTTAACGAACGGCTTAAAATCTCCCAATAAACACAACAGACTGGAGGAAATTAAGCCGTTAGTTAACGGCCTAAAATCGCACAATAAACATAACAGACTGAACGAAATTTAAGCCGTTAGTTAACGGCCCAAAATCGTACAATAAACATAACAGACTGAACGAAATTAAGCCGTTAGTTAATGGCCTAAAATTGTACATTAAACATAACAGACTGAATGAAATTAAGCCGTTAGTTAACGGCCTAGAATCGTACAATAAATATCACAGACTGAACGAAATTAAGCCGTTAGTTAACGGCCTGACAGACTGAACGAAATTAAGCCGTTAGTTAATGGCCTAAAATCGTACATTAAACATAACAGACTGAATGAAATTAAGCCGTTGGTTAACGGCCTAGAATCGTACAATAAATATCACAGACTGAATCTGTTATCTTTATTGGGAGATTTTAGGCCGTTAACTAACGGCTTAATTTCATACAGTCTGTTATATTTATTGGGAGATTTTAGGCCGTTAACTAACGGCTTAATTTCATACAGTCAGTTATATTTATTGGGAGATTTTAGGCCGTTAACTAACGGCTTATTTTCGTTCAGTCTGTTATGTTTATTGTAAGATTTTAGGCCGGTAACTAGCGGCTTAATTTCGTTCAGTCTGTTATGTTTATTGTACGATTTTAGGCCGTTAATTAACGGCTTAATTCCGTTCAGTCTGTTATGTTTCTTATACGATTTTAGGCCGTTAACTAACGGCTTAATTTCGTTCCACAGATAGTTTATATAATGGTAGATTTTAAGCCGTTAACTAACGGCTTAAAATCGTACAATAAGAATATAGATATTTAATATTTTTTATTATATATACTAAAAAAATATATTATCTATTATTTAATTTACGAAATTATCATACCGACCGGGATAGTGGCTTAAAATCTCGCAATAAACAGACCGTGATAGTAACATATTATGTCATTATATGTATTCCCCAGCAGCAGCCGTTTTGATGGAGCCGCGACATAAAGCAACGGTGCACATTTCAAACTTACGGGGACCGCAGAATGGAGAAAACGGCAAAATAGAAAAACTTTGGACTCTTACGAACAGCTAAGAATATAATATCTGAGCTAAGGTTATTATATTTAATTTGCTATATGCATCGGAGTTGTGTTAATTTTTATCATATCAATGTCTTGATGGTCACATGTACACAACAGGATGGCGTGATTAAGAAAATAAGACAAACAGCGGTGATAAACATTGTATTCCAATGCATTTTATATAGAACTTGACGTTTCGTATGCTGGTCAACATACATTTTCAAAAGTGAACCGTTACAATTGTTGAAAACTATATATAGTGAATGTAAGAGGTAAGAGTGTGGATGAAGTTAATTTTGTATTTGCGAGGTGTGAATACAAAATACAAAATTAACCTCATCCGCACTCTCACCTATCGATCCTTCCGAATTTGCTCCTCTCTACCTTTATTACAGGCCGCTATTAAAGAACTGAGAAAGCTCCTGTTACAAAATGGTTACCCTGAATGTGTTATCACGTTCAAGTTAACATTAATGATGTATTGAACAAAAATAAGAACAAGCCAAATAACCCTGTTCGACCTACAGTCCCCAAAAAAGATATCTTAATTGTGTTACCCTACTTAAGTCTTCAAAGTAACCAAGTCACGAAACGTCTGAAATCCTGCGTTTACAATTTCTACTCTTTCGTCAATCTCAAGATCATATTCTAAAACACACGCCGCATCAAATCCTTTTTTCCTTACAAAGATAGCTTGAACCGATCTCAAAGGTCCAGGGTTATCTATAAAGCTGGCTGCTGGAATTGTGATGAGTTCTACATTGGCAAAACAAAACAAAGACTCCATGACAGGAAAACAGAACATTTAAAGGCCCTAGCTAAACGTGACCATTCATCAGCCATTGCTGATCAAGTGAAGACCACTGGTCACAACATTAAATGCAATTAATTTGACATTTTAGCGTCGGGAAAAACTGACTTTCATTGTAAAATTAAATAGACTTTGTTCATTCAAGAACTAAAGCCTTCCCTTAATCTCAATGTTAGTGGTGAGAAGTTGTTGTTATTTTAGCCTACATATATCTTATTAACCAAGCGCGAGGGCCGTACTGGGAGAATATCGGCCCGAGGTCTTGACAGTACGGACCGAGCGCAGCGAGGTCCGTACAAAAAAGACCGAGGGCCGATATTCTTCCAGTACGGTCCCGAGTAAGCTTGGTTAATAAGAGATTTATTATACGACTGAAGTTCAAAGGGACACAGGTGCGGCATCATTCGGGACCATTCGGGACAGTGCCCGGTCCAATACTTAGAGAATATTGGACCGGCAATAGAGCATTTTGATTGGTTGATTTTAGTTATTGGCCCTCTGACTGCCCGAGTCGTGTAATAATTCTCATTAGTCTAGACATGTACTGCTGTAGATTCTTTTTGTCTCAGTCTAGGTTCCAGACCTCTTACATTCACTATATATAGTTTTCAACAATTGTAACGGTTCACTTTTGAAAATGTATGTTGACCAGCATATGAAACGTCAAGTTCTATATAAAATACATTGGAATACAATGTTTATCAGCGCTGTTTGTCTTATTTTCTTAATCAAGCTACGATGGCCTAAGAACAAGAGTTTCTAGGATGGCGTGGTTTTATGTCTTTCTTCACGATTTTCGAAAAATTGTTTAAAATCGCAAATTCATTTCCCCAAACTGAACTTTACATATTTTGAGAGATCATCAACTCTATTAATGTCTTACGAAATTCTGAACAAAGGCACATGCTCAAAATTATCGTTGTTTTTCGCCTACCGTTTAACGCAACACGGGAGAGCCATAAGCTTTTGACTTCTCTTGAATACTGGGATTAATCTAATCTTTGTGAAATCACGGTGTTTAGACTGTGAAAAGTTGTACAACAACTCGAAACTATGATAGCTTTTTTCTAGCGCAGTTGTTTTGATAGGCGAGTCGAGTGAATCATGACCTATACTAAACCTGTTCGGTGTCGCCAAATCGCTCCCGGGACTGAAAATGAAACGTTTTCGTTTTTTCGGAAACAAATAATTTTTTCAAGGAAAAACTACATAGCAATCGTATACTTCCTAAAGGCTACTTGTATACAAAAGAAGAGCGAATTTTAGTCTTTTTCGTCAAGAACTGCTCAATCTTGAGGCTGTTTTGTTCATGTCTGAAGAACACGAAGCAGCGGAGCGTTTCGTTTGTTATCGGGAATTATCGGTAAATCATTTCCACCTCGAGGGAGTCCAAATTTTGGCTATATTTGTGTGCTGCATTCCTTTGTTACTTACTTACTTTCGGAAAAGTGTCATCATTGCAATAGTGATCGACTACGTCCGTGCGTAATTTTTGTTACTATTTGCCACACAGGTGAACTTGTTTTTTGAATGATGGCTCGGTAGATTCACTTGTTTTCACGGTAAACGGGTACCTCTAAATAGTCCTAAAGTTCTCGTTGTCTAACAATAGCTTTCGTTTCGCTGTGTAGGTAGTGTTGCTGTACTGTGTGCCATGTATTCTAAACCAAGAAACACAGGGGAACCTTCGGAAGAGATAGAATCTGAGGCTGACTTCGCAAAACCATTTGACATTTCTTTGCTGGACAACGCCGTTGAATTCAGACAGTGTAATGCAAAACGGACTAGAGTTATACTCCTGTCATTGTGCCAATCACTCAAGAGAAGAGTACAATCAGTAGGAGGTAATCCCGAATTCAACGTTTTTGCTCTTAGAAATATCTTGAGATTAGGGACTAGCCGTTCAATGGGATGCTATAAAATAAGCTTTGGAGCGTCGGTCACGACGTAGGGAGGAGTAGTTAACGTTGAAAATAAGATTCCTGCCGAGTGTGGAAATCTTAAAAGAGAATGGAGATCTAAGCAATCTTAGAAACTAAGGAAAATCTGAAAGATTAAGGCAAGGGGAAGAATTATTCCAGTGGATGTTCCCTCTATAAGGATATTTAGCTGAACGGATCCTAGTGAGTGATAAAGAACTGTGCGTGGATATTGGTGTGTCTAGATGGCCCTGGACAACTTTGCTTTCGGGTTTCATTGGACAAACGTTTTTTGTTGCCGCGGTCTATGAACTCTTACAGGGCGTTGAGAGATATGTGAAATTATTTTCCCCGTAGCTCCCAATATAAAACCAAACACAGGGGTGTTTAGCTAGGACCCTACACTTTACTATTTTGCCCAAAATTAGAACGAATTCTTATCAACACGCCATAAAATATCTGTCCCAATTGGTAATCAGCTCTTAGTCATTTTGAAAACGTTAAGAAAAAGGAAGAATCTGACGAGGCTACCTTAGCAGATCCTGCTTTTAGCGTTTTGTTTTTAGAGAGCATTCTAAAACTTTTTGTTCACGCAATCCTTGTGATTGGAACTTTGCGGACAGTAATTAACGTCTTATTAGCCATTATAAGTCTTTTGACCTGAATTGCTCTCTGAAAGATAACACGAATAAATCGCGCGCAAGGATTTCACCAGAAAATTCTTGTGGGGCATGATTTTCTTTTCCAGCATTTCACAACCATGCCAATGCGAATTCATATTTTTATTTTTCTGTATTCTAATCTTAATTCATTCTACTTTTCTTGTCAGCTTATCGAAAAAAGACAGCAAAAACTCAGGTATGTCCGGCTACAGCTTGTTTCCGGGACGACTTAAATAGGTTACACTTCGAGCCATATCATCCGGCAGAAGAGAAAAAAGTGCACGGAGTTTTTCAGCTTCTTCACGGAGCAACAAACTTTTATCAAAATGACCAAATTTCTGAAGCGCGAAACCGCCTTCAGAAAATCTTTGAGGACGTTATGAACCTCGATGACAAATTATTCAAAAGTCCGAAACCAGACGGCCTGCATGCGGTAAATCGTGGAAAAGCAATCTTTCTAGAAGACGACGTAAGCTGTTCCATTAAACATGGCACTATACTATTGGATTCAAGTAATTCTGGAAACCAATTTTATGCCAGCTTGCTAAATGTTCTAGGAGCTTTTGCAATGGTAATCTCTGAATTTCAAATGGCTCAAAAAATTTTTTCTAAGCTACTCGACTGGCATAAAGTTTCAACGGTACACTTGACCAGTCACCCACGGGACCTGGGAGCTGCTTTCAACAATACCGGATGCTTAGCGATAATAATGGGTGAACTGAGTAAAGCGAAAGACAGTTTTGAGAAATCTTTAGAACAGTTTGAGTTAGAGAGGCGCTGTAGGCCAAGTTCATCACTAGATGCCAAGCTCATTGCAGTAAAGAGCAACATCAGTCAGGTATATTTCAGATCTAGAGACTTTGGTGAGGCCTTCGAGCAACAAGGAGAGTTAGTCGAAGAATGTAAAGCTAAAGAAATACAAGAACTACCTCTCCAAGTTGTATTTACAGTTTTGAACAACCGAGCAATATTCTACACAACTCTTGCAAACTTTCAAATGGCAGAGGAAGAGTTAAAGTGGCTAAGTTCTTACCTCTTCAAAATGAATAGAGATGAGTGTGATCTTCTCGTCAATTTTGTTTCCCTGCATCTCTCAGAAGTGTTACTCCTTCAGGGAAAATCAAAGGACGCCGAAAATCAATTTTGTTTGGAGACATCCACGTTCACTGGTTTTATTGATCTGCTTCCAATGCTCGGAGGTCTTCACATGAATGTACGAATTGCGGCGTTTGAAAAGATGCTAGATGTGATTGTCCTAAAAGGGGAAATGCAAGTTGCCTCACAACTCTTAGAAAAAGCTGTGAACATTCTGAAGCAGAATTTTGGTCCTGATCATTTCAATGTTGCCTTGCTGATTTACAGACAAGGTAAAATTTTAAGTCTCATCGGAAAGATTACCAGCTCTCTCGAGAAAATGAAATCTACCATTGATATCTTACGGAAATCCTTCGGCAAGGACCACCCTCTTCTGCTCAAGTGTTACTTATCTGTTGCCGATTTGGCTTTTCGCTTGGAATGCTGGGATGAGTCTTTCCTTTATTGTGAGATGGCCATGGTAAACATAGAGGCAATATATCAAGTGTCATTTGTCGACCAGCTATACACAACGTATCTGGAAATCACCAGCAATACGGAAACCTCCCGCAGAGATGCGATACAAGGCGACAAAATTGAAGGCCTGGTTGCTGAGCATGGGCAAGTCTTTGCCATGTTGTTGTCAAAATTGGTGTTACCGAAGGTAGACAGAGTTCCACCAAGGAGCAAGGTCAAGGGAAAGCAGCCTCATACGAGAAAGATTAGAAGATTTCAATCCTCAGAGTTCTCACTGATGATTGGTGAGAAACACTCAAGAGACTTCCTGTTGACCGGACAGACTTTGCTTCGTCAAGGAAAGAGAAAGGAAGCTATCGCCTTTTTTCAACAAGCAGCTAAGTATTCCGCGGCATACCAGCTAGCTCAGGGTTATCCTAATGGATGGATGGCACGCCTGTACAACACAATCCTTAAAATACGCTTGGAAAGACACGGGTTTGGAAGTTACAATGATTTGAGCAATTATTTGGAGGAACTCGTTCAAATTAATGAAAGGAGAATTGCAAATGATATCTCCAAAGATGCACCGGTAGTAACAACGGATTGTGATCTCACCTTGAAGCTAGTGCTGACATTCCTTATTATGTTGTCCGTTGAGCTGGAGGCGATCGAAATCACATTTGCAGCGTATGATCTGTATTCTAAACTTTTTCAAGACAACGAAAGCAAGTTTTTTTTCCTTAACGACCAGGTTCAAGTTTATGCATCCAGAATTTTAATGACCTGCAACGGAAAAACAGCTTCACAAGACATCCTCCTGGTCTCTGCTGTTAGTCTGAATGAGAACGAAGCCGACCGATCAAAAACTGACAAGCAGCTATTCAGAAGCGTAGCCTCTAGGAGAAATGTGCCAACCAATGGTTTTCTTATCACTTTGATGTCATCCACTTTTCGGGATATCGGCGAGTTGCAGGAACTAGAAAGGGAGATATCTCTTTCACTCCACGAGTGTTTTCGACTGAAATGTTTTGGATCTGGTGCTGACAGTACCTCTCGAGTTATTGTAGATTTAACTTCAAAGGCTAACACAACCAACCCCATGATGAGATGTAATCGTATTTCTCTTTTGTCTCTGTGTCTATCGGATGAGTTACTCACTGAAACACATCACGAGGGAAATGTTTGTCAAATATCTAGTACCGCTTGTCAGAAGATCACAAGGTCCACTTTTAAAGACGAGCAGACTACGAAGTTCATGTACAGCCAAACTGTTCTCGGTGTTCTAGAAAATTACCGGTCGAAGATTTGTTCTTTGTCAGTTCAGGGTCAGTGCCTCCGTTTGACGATCAGAGAGCCTGTAAAGGCCTGCTTGGTATTGCAGTACCATGGAAGATGCATCCAGCAAGTATTCCAGCTGGTTAAAACTACTTCGCGAGAGGAATCAAGTGCTAGAGGACTTCCTGGACATATGTACAGGGAAGAAGAAGACATTGCGAATGAAATTGATGAATTTTCCATGGCAGACATGCATATGAATCTCTTGGCAAAACAATATCAAGTGCCATGTCAGACAAACGTTTTGTACTACCACGACCCTTTGGATAATACTGTGAGTGCATAAAGAGACTGTTTATATAAATATCTGAAACCATAAAAAGACTTTTGAAACCGTCCCTTAGATACTTCATGACTTACCAACTGAGTGAATTATTTTTTTGAAACGCAACAAGTGAGTCTAAAAGAGCTGAGAGGGTAAATAAAAGTTTTACATAAATCATCACAGTCAATGTGGAAAGTGACTTGCTCCTTTGAATTCGTGCTTCTCTTTGCCAAATTTGTTTTCTTTTTTACGGTACTCTTATCTATGACTTTCCCGAGCTGATTTGTATTGTATCATACTTGAATCCCCCTATTTTTACTAACAGGGATCGAGTGTTAAAGCAGATGATTACATTCCAGAGTGTCTATCAGGAGTGACCGAGATATCAAAACAGTTAAAACAGTTTTGTCGGCTTAGAAGAGATGAATTTGAAGGTGACCATTATGCCATGGTGGTGGATGCAAATGATCCAGAAGACTGTTCGTCCGATTTGACATGCAGTCAGTTGCACCATGGACACTTTGAAAGAGATTTTCAATCAGCAACTTTTCCGCCAAAGAGAGACATTCGAAGCCAAAGTTTGACTCTGAGAGATCCGGAGTCGGCAGGACAATGGGAACAAGAGGAAGCACTAACGAGCGAAGCCGAATGCGACGAAAATATCCTTGGAAGAGTAATTTTTCAAAAGGCAAGGCATTCTCGACGAATTCGTCTGGCAGAGCTCCATCATCATTTGAAGAAAACTGAAGTCAGCGAATCGAGCCTCGTTATAGAGCAAAAACGTTTTCCATTGATCTTGAAAGGAAAAGATGACTACGTCACGAAGGATCAAATAACAACAGAAACTAGGCAAATGAACAATCCACTGCAAAGTTCAACATACAGCCAGCAGGGTTCAAGTCGTAACGAGAACCAACACTCCTCTCCTACATCTGAAATTACGAGCGAAACATCTAGTTTAGCTGACAAGAAAGTGACCACTTGTTCATGTGAATTAAACGCAAGCACATTGGTTCCTGTCAGTGGGTCAGGGAGATTCATCATTGAACAAGATGAAAAATCAAACAGCGCTCTCTTCATCAACTTACAAGACCAGACAGATAGAGAAATTCATATTAATTGTAGTATGAAAGATAAGAACTGTACATCTAAAAGGAAACATGAAGATTTTGAATCCTTAAGGAATCCAACTAATGATTCTCAAGGCACTGATACAACCGAAAATAATGATCGCATCGTAAGGTGTATACCCGTCACGAAGAAAACTGACTCAAAGTGGGGGAATGGGGCAAAGGCCAGAGGAAAAGACCACGAAGAAATTTCTAAGATTGCGCCAGCTAAAGAGAAAACTTTCTCTCCAGATGTGATAGGGGTTGAGTCAACTACTGAGCGTGCGGCAGATACCTCAAACTTGCGAATCTCCGCAACCGAAAAAGGAGAGAATCATGAAAATCATGTCGAAAGTAAAACAGATTTCGACAAAAAGGTTGACCGTAAGGAAGATGAAAAGTGCATCTCCACCATGTGTTCTTCAAAAGATTTTGACGAAGATAGAAAGGCAACTCAAGGTCGCGTGAATTTTGAAAACAGGAGCAGTCAAATTGGAATCAGGACAATGAGGGGAAGCGAATCTGGATCACTTACTACAGACAAGCATCAAGGCCCAGCGGACCACAGTGAGACAGATATAAACTCAAGCACCACAACCAAAAGCTTCGGAGGAGCAAGGCCAAAGATTCTGCCAAAGGGTACTAGAAAGGACCGTTTTGTCAGATTCGGGGCAAATGATTCATCATTATGTTATCGGAAAAACAAAACAAGTCGAACTGGACTAGACGCTGGTTTTATAGCTCGTCATGCCGATGACAAAGACCGTCTCTCCTTTTTGCTGCCTGGCTACGAAAATAAAGATGCACTGAAAGTTCCTGACAATCACGTTTATGACGGCCTTTGCACTTCATCGAGCGTTTGTGGAAAGTGGCTTAACAGGGAATACCTCCCATCAGACAAAAGGTTTCTCCATTGTAACTATGACGCTGCAGATTTGAGACCTTTCCCGGCAAAGGATACCTTTGAGGACAGAGGTGGTGTTCAGAATATTTCAAGATCACTTGTTAGTCACGAGGAAAACGTGCCAGACGAAAGGAAGGGCGGGAAATTTTTACGTGCTGTAACAAATGGAAATTGTTCGTTGCTGAAAAGTTACAAAGAGGAAGGATTGGAAAACCTGACACAAACAAAGCAGTTTGAAGATTCCACTGATTGTAGCATTATAGCAATGTTCACTGGCTGTGGGTCACGTGACGCTCGCGATGATATGGAAACAATAGCTAATGAATACAGCCGCGAAATGGAAACTAGTGATTGTATACCTGTGTATCCAGAAACAGTGAGCAAGGATTTGCCGCACACGGAGAAGTTATCGACTCTTCTAGGATCCTTTCAACAGACACTAACTAAAACCATACGTCTTGTTGCCTCGACCAATGCAAATGTACACCGACCTGATCGTGAGCTCCAATCAGTCGAAAAGATAGGGATTCAGGAAGAAACAACAAGAAGTACAGAACGGGAGCCCGTGATTGCTGCAGGCGTTGACGAGCCACGTCGCCGAAGAGAATCTATCCAAGCAACTAATCCAACTCTACAAGCTGAGCCGAAACCGATAGCTACGCCTGTCCAGGAGAGTCCGCGCGCTGTTTGCAGTCATTATCAGCGCCGATGCTTGGTCAGTTTTCCTTGTTGCGGTAAGTTCTACCCATGCCATCGTTGTCATAATGAGTCAGACTGCAGTGAAGACCAAGCGAGGGCAATCAATGCCACACACATAAGATGCGCGATCTGCTCTCACGAACAAGAGGTGAGCATTCACTTTGGAACTCAGTTTTACCAGCGGTAGTTTCACTCTCTTTTCATTGTCGTAATGTATTTATTTAATAAATTTCAGATTGATGAAACAAGCCAGAAGTGTGGTAGTTGTAAGGCGACTATGTCTGAATATTTCTGCGTGACTTGTAAGCACTTTACTTCAGTTGACAAGAATCCTTTTCACTGCGAGAAGTGCGGTATTTGCAGGTATGATAGTGAGCCACCGTTTGCATAACGAGCGAACTTGCAACAAGTCAGACATCTGATCATGAAAGGTCACCCCTTCATCCGAAGAAATTAATTTTTATCCCCCAAGAGAATCAGACTCAGCCCATTAATTTCCTTCAGTTTTCCTTGTGGTAACTTAATAATAAGTCGTTTTAAATTTTGTTGCTAGAATCCATAGAGACAGATCCTTCCACTGTGATGTTTGTAACGTATGCCTGGACAAACGCCTCGAGGGAAAGCATAAGTGCAGACCTGATTCGGGACACGATGAATGCTGTATTTGTCTAGAGGTGAAGTATCTGCACCCGCAAAATTGGGTATCGCTTCAAGAATCAGTAATCATGAATAGTGCATTTTCGTCGTAGCATTTGTTCTTTAGAATGCACAAAATTTAAGTTAAGAAGTTCAAGGTGTATGGCAAAAAAATTACCGTTCAAGTCGTATCTAGATGTATGGGCTTTTGTTTTAAAATTTCCATTCCAACAAATATGAGAGAGCTGTCTTCTATCTGCAGGCTCCATATACTTATGTGAAAAAAGAAAATCATTACGTCAGTTACGAAGTTTTATTTTCTAATTACTTTTGAAATACGACATGATCCTGGGCAATTAAGGAACCGTCCATGGACCTAACATGGGAAGCAAAATATCCTTACAAAATGAATATTTTTAAACATGATGAAGAGTAGTGATAAGTTAAAGTAATTCTATGAAGTCTGTGACCTCCGGCCTAAACCCACCACAATAATAACATGTATTTTTCCGCAAACACAATCCTTCGGGAAAATTGTACTATTTGTACTACTACATAATGTATAGGCCGATCCAAGACTAATCTTGAAACTCAGGCTGGTGAGGATAGACTTATGTGAATCTGGAATGTAGAAAAATTCTTAAGTAGCGATAAGCCTTTCCTCAAAGTAGCCTAACCCTTTCTACTTTAAATTGTTCTAGGACGCCTTCAGTGGTTGTCAAATTCTCCCATGCTCACACAAGGTTCACAAAGATTGTGCTATTGCAATGATTCAAAATGGCGTGTAAGTATTATTCTTAAAACTTTGCATACCCTCGCAAATTAGAACCTTGGTTTTCTCGAGTGGCAGGTCTCACCCCCAGGTTATCAAAATTAGCAAGGTTATTGATGGTGAAAATTACAGGACAACAGAGAGGTTTACAGCCCGAAGTTTACTTATTCCACTTTCACGAAGCTAACTAACAGCCTATAATTTCCATGGTTTTCTAACTTTTTCTCTCTTATAAATTTTTTAATCTATTTTCTAAGTTATTCACTTATTATATTTGAAAAACTTCCACCCGAGTCAAATGATATGCTTTTAATTGAGAATCGCAAACATAATTCAGCAAGACATGGGGTTTGTTCATTTGGCTTTGTGATTGGGGTAGAAAACTACAGTCACTCGCATTCCCTCTCTTTAACTTGTTAGTTTACATTGTGGCTGAGAAGCCCCTGAGGGGCAGCTTCAATTTACGTATTTATTTATTTATTTATTAATTTATTTATCCTCGTTCGCGTCCGGGAATCGTTTTGGTTCTGGGTTTAAAACGCCACTCTTAAAACGCCACTCTATCAAAAACGTCATGTTTGGGAAGAACTAGACATTGTTGCTGTATTAATTCCTTGTGCTCTGCACTGTCCTCCTTTCCTCAAAACGACCTACTGGGATGACTAAGCAAGAGTTATTAAAGAAAAAACAAAACAAAAAAACATTCGAATCTTTGTTTTCTTTCTCCGCAGACGCACATGCCCAATCTGCCGCCATCCGTTGTTCGGTCAACTCCAAAACAATTCCCAGTAAGAATTTTGAAACCAACCATTTTTATTTCAGCGCAAATTACTTAGTAATAGAAGTGACGATGAAAGAACTTAGGAGCAATATTTGAGACAGTAGGGTCCGATTCATCTATTAAAAAATTTCACTGTTTCTTTAACCCTAGAGTTGTATAAAAATCTCAAGATTCTTGAACCATAAAATCACTCTGTGAGTGAAGGTCTTGTGGTTCGTTTGATTCTGGTTAAATTACAGCAGTGACCATCCTTAGCCTCTTTTTAGCCTCCCTTGTTTTTTCCTGTAAGATTGTATTACGTTTTTTAAAACTTGACCTGCTTTCCATCAGCCATTCAGATTTTTAAGTTTGCAAGTATGTGTGTACGATTATATGTTAATACGATTATATGTCAATACAATCTGTAATCTGAAGAAGAAAGGATATTTAAGCGACACTAGCAAAGAGCCAAAACAGGCAAATATGTTCATATCGATTTGCAGAGAAAAAAGGAATAACAACAACAAAAAAACCCTTAGTGTAGTCCACTCTCTTTTTTATCGTCACTTCTGATCAAAATAATCTCCACTGTTTTGGGTAACCGAGAACGATTTTGACCGACAATTGTGCAGCAGTGTAGCAGGTGAGAAGCCTCTTGAGCCCAAGCAAGTAATGCGGGGACCCCATTCTTGGTACGTTCACGCATAGCAATGTTTGTCTGACTTGTCCTTAATATTTGCAGCGTCGACTGTGGGGTTTGGAGTATCAGGTTTCTTTTATAACTTGTGCCTCATGCTCCCTGACTTGACTGAGTGTGAAATAAGGCCTTTTGAGGAGAAAAGAAAATAAAAATAAGGGGGAAAAAAGAAGTAAGTCTGGGTCTGTTCTCGGGGTAGATCCAACCAAATGCCATGTGATGGAACGTAATAGTAATAGTAATAGTAATCAAAGTTTAATGTCTTAACGTGGGGCATGGTTACCCATATTTCCCGAGCCAGAGGCTCATTTATGAAGCGCAAGACAACAACCCACCCATCCCACCCTAGGGGAGGACATCCATCACACAGTAACTGAATCTCGTGCGTGGGAAATTAACGTCTCCTACCCCTAACCCAGCAGGAGACGGGACCTCCATTTATTCCTCCCTATCCGAGAAGACTAGAATATCTATACCATTTCTTGATGTTATAGAAAGGTAGCATATTCTTCTCAATTATGTATTAACGTTTAAAATTAACGTTTAAAACAAACTCTTCAAAGTTACGTGCACTTCCTTACCTATCATCTGCTGTTTATTTTATGCAGACATTGAGCACTGGACAAGATGATTCTCCAGATTCTGCAGTCTACGAATAGTTTTGTCAATTAAGACTGCGAAGCAAAATCACCAATGACCGAGAGAAATGAAATTGCCATCGACAGAATTTCGAAAACATAAAGTTTATTCGACAGAGGTATTATTGAAGTTCATCAGTAAAGCTATTTTGGGACTGACATGCTGTAATTTAGACAAGCAATATGACCAAGGCGGATACGTTGAAAGGTTATAAAAACGAGAATAACCTGCCTTAGTGATGGTAAAGCATACCTTCCAATTTGGCAGTCTAGTTCTACAAGGAGAATTTGATATTCTCCTGTTTCTACTGAAACGCGCAACAAGCCTAGTATATAAGATATTAGTATTATATTAGTATAAAATTAGTATGTAAGGCAAAGCCGATTTCCATAAGTGATTATAGTATTCAATAAGGACGCTGCATTTTAGAGGCAATGAGGAAAAAGAGCCCACATAAGCCGAGAGATGTCTTCAAAAATTATAAAAATAGGCAGTCAATAACCGCATGTATCTGCGCGGTTATTTATAGTTGATTGACTTGTGTTGGCTAATTTTAATCAAAGACTAATTGTATAGGGGAAGCAGATATTATTAAATGGAATGACCCAATTGTAACCAGAAGTAATTAATCGTATAAATATATTATGTTAACACATTCACACCTAAACCGCCCGAACCGCGCGATTGGCTCGCGCGAAAATGCTCTTCTCCCTGCCTCCCATACTAAGCAGAATTTTGTCCCCAAACTTCCTCCAGCGTTGGGATATCAATAAATAAATAGTTTCTATGAATAAACGTAAATGTAACTGTATAGGTAACCATGTAGGAAAAGTGAGTGAAATTTCGTTTTCAGAAGGAACAAATTTCGTGAGCGTTTTCGTTTACTGTGAGATGTATTGTAGAAACTAAAAAGGTGTCAGTAAAGCGAAACGCCACTACCTTAGTAACAAGTAGTGATCATAAGCTCAGGTTGATGTATCAGTGACCTCCTAGAGGGGCGCATGACTGAAATTTCGTTCTCAGGAGAAAAAAAATAAAAGTTATTTCCATCTGGCAGGTAAATCAATAAGAAGCGTATTACACAGCGTAGGACTAGGTAGTCTCGAGTAAACGCAATATAAAGTACCCGTTTAAGATAGCGTGAGTGAAATTTCGTTTTTAATAAGGAACGAATTTTCTGGGCGCATTTGTATTCGCTAAAATGTATTTTATCGACAATGTTACTCTCTAACCCCGGAACGTATAAAACAGCGTGGTAATAAGTAGTCATTGGCTTTATTCGGCGTTACAGTTATTCGATTAAGAATTGCACAAGTTCAAGGTCAGCGGTTAGACGTGTCCCTTTCGCCTCCGTAGTTTTAATGATCTCTTTACTTTTATTTGGTTTTCAACCAGAAGAAATTATATCTATTAACATATTATATCGTGTTTCCCGTGCACCGCTAGGCTTTGACAGTCCAGGAACTTCTGTGGGGGAAATAACTAGCCTGAAACGACTGGATTCCACGTGGAGATCGAGCCGCCATCTTGGATTTCGACTTCATGGAAATGGTTACTTTCGCTCTAGAATGAATTATCATCATAACTCAACTGCTATTTTTCAGTTGATTTGACTCGTTAAAAGCGGAGATGTAAGTACTAATCCTGGTCCCACTGCTATTCCAGTTGTAATTGGTAATCGACGTCCGACAAACTGTTATCCTGCTAATGCCACTCGTGTTTTACCGCGTTTGTATGGCTTGGACAACTTGAGAAATGTTCAACGACAAACTGATTTTGTATCTCGCAGTTATATTTCCTGCTGTGTTCAGCTTTGCCTGCTGAATGTAAGATCTGTTAAGAATAAGGCGATGATAGTGAAAGACTATGTTGTGGACAATGATATTGATATTATGGCTTTGGCAGAGACATAGCTGCGACCTGGAAATACCAATGATGTTGAAGTGGGAACTTTGTGTCCTACCGGCTATAGCTTCCTACATGTTCCAAGATCTCATTCCAGGGAGGACGAGTTGGTGTGTTCTTTAAAGATAATCTTAATATCAACTCCTCAATGTGTGACACCTTTCAGTCATTTGAATTCATGGATGTCCGTCTCAGAAGCCTTCAGTGTATTAGGATCCTGGTTATTTATCGTCCACCCGACAACAACTCCTGTTTGCTTTTCTTTGAAAAGTTCTCTAGATTACTGGAGAAAATTGCTGCTGGTATAAAGGCTAATGCCCTTGCTTGGTTTGATTCGTATCTTAAATCTCGCAAACAGTTTGTGCAAATTCAAGATTGTCAGTCATCACAACGCTGTTTAGCACATGGGGTGCCTCAAGGATCTGTGTTAGGTCCCTTGCTGCATTTATTATATACATCTCCGATTGCTGATATTATCAATTTTCATAGTCTACAGTACCATTTGTATGCTGATGATTCTCAACTTTACATTTCTTTTAAAACTGACTGCTTTGCTGACCTCGCTCAAGTTAAGTCATCTGTTGAGCTATGTGTCAAAGATATCGACTGATGGATGACAAACAACATGCTAAAGCTCAATCAGGAGAAAACTGAACTAATTGTAATTAGTTCAAAATTCCGCCCAAAGCCTTCCATTTCATATGTGTCGGTTGGTGATGAACAAATACTCCCCAAATCTTCAGCTAGGAGTCTCGGTGTCATATTTGACGAATGCTTTAATATGGTGGAACATGTAAATAAGATCTGCAAAACGTCTTACTACCACTTAAGGAACATTTCTAAAATTAGGAAGTATCTCACTGAGGAAACTACGGAAATTCTTGTTCATGCATTTGTCAGTTCAAAACTAGACAATTGCAACTCTTTATTGTATGGCCTCCCTAAGCATATGATAAGTAGTTTGCAGTCTGTTCAAAACACGGCTGCTCGTATCGTCACTTTAACCAAGAAATTTGATCATATCACCCCTGTATTGCTTCAACTGCATTGGTTACCTGTCACTTTCGGATTCTTTTGAAAGTTTTATTGTTAGTTTATAAGGCCCTAAATGGTATGGCACCATTATATATCACGGAATTACTTAGTTATCGTACATGTTCACGTACGCTACGTACTTAAAAATTTCTGGCTGTTCCGAAGTCAAGACTTAAAACATACGGAGACAGGGCCTTTTCCGTTGCTGCACCTAAACTCTGGAACGAGCTGCCATTAGATCTTTGAAGTTTAGATACAATTAATTTATTCAAGAAACACTTAAAGACCGATCTTTTTAAAAAAGCATACAATGTTTAACTTTTTGATAATTTGGAATAGGATTTACTGTTAGCGCTATATAAATTATGTTAAAATTAAATTAAAATTAAACTATGAACACTATCAATATTTTACCAGCAATAAGATGGTGTATTACCCGGCATAAAAAATAGACAAATAGCCTCAAAATAGACACAAAGTATAGGTAAAACTTTAATGAAAGGTGTGTGTGAAATTTCGTTTTAAGAAGGAACAAATTTTGTGCGCGCTTTTGTATTCGCTAAAATGTATTTTATCGGCAAGGTTACTCTCTAACCACGGAAAGTATAAAACAGCATGGTAATAAGTATTCTTAGGCTTTATTCGGTGTTTCAGTTACTGCATAAGAATTGCGCGAGTTCAATTTTGTTGGAGGAGAACCATTTCGTAAAAGCTATCATTACATTACTAGTTTTTAAACATTGTATTGCTCGGCATGATAAATAACAAAGAGCCTCAAAATAGACGCAAAGTATAAGATAACTTTTATGAAAAGCGTATGTGAAATTTCGTTTTAAAAAGGAACAAATTTTATGAGCGCTCACTTTTAGTACAACTAAACTTTCAGCAAAACTGTCCTTTATCTAGACTGTGCGTGGTAAGATGGTGGGAATGAAATTTCGTTCTAAGAAGGAAAATGTATTTAAACGGCAATGTTACTCTCAAAGCACGGAACGAATCATAAAATAGGATGGTAATGAGTAGTCGTAGGCATTGTTCGGCGTTTCAGTCACCGTATAAGAATTGCGTGAGTTCAGTTTTGTTTGAGAAGAACCATTTTAATGAACACTATCAATATTTTACCAATAATTAAACACTGTATTACCCGTCGTGATAATTAGACAAATAGCCTCAAAATAGACTCAAAGCATAGGTAAACTTTAATGAAGAGCATGAGTGGAATTTCCTTTTAAGAAGAAACAAATTTCATGAGCGCTCATTTTTAGTACAACTTATTTTTTCAGCCTAAGTATCTGCATATAGACCGAGCGTGGTAAAAAGAATTGTAGGCTTTACTATATATTTCAGGCAGAATCGCATCATTGAATAAAATCTCGCATTCTGATTGGCTAACGAAGCGAGGTATTTAGCGTGGAATTGTGAGTTGAAAACGAGGATAAGTGATATTGTTTCGCATCTACGTAAACATAACAATTTTAAGTTACTGTAATGTTTTTTCCTTTTCTTTTTCTCATTTTTATTCAGTTATGCGATTCAAGGAAAATCCATTACTTCACTCGTGAATTCTGCATTAAATTGCACTTGAAAACCGATATCACACTCACCGCTTCGCGATTCGTGCGATATTGGTTTTCGCGTGCAATTTAATGCAGAATTCCCTCGTCAAGTAATGAATTTTCCTATACAACTAAGGAGTCGCGTGAGTAACTAGGAAATGTGTTACCCGGCTTGACTGAAAATGATTAAGTAGCCTTCAAGGTGCACGCACACTTACTCGATGAATACGCAACGTATCGGTCAGTGTAGTAATCGTTGGCTATATTTGGCGTTTTAGTTTCCGTATAATAATTGCATAAGTTCAAGTTTAGGAACGCTATCATTATTTTATTATGTATCAAAGAACTCAAGGTTTTAAAAAAGCGTTGGTGAAATTTCGTTTTGAAAACACATTCACGATCGCTACCCCAATTGTCTTTTGTTATTAGCTAGTGTTTGTCTTTTTTTATTGTACATGGTTTACGGCTGAAAACGTCTTTTGGGTTACCTTATAACGTTCTAATATTAGTGTCGTAACCGGAGGCTGAATGGATAACAAGAAAAGACAATTATTCAAAGTAACGCTGGTTTTGTATGTATACTATTTAGCAGAGAAAGTTGTTGGAGCATTTAATCAGTTAGCTAGACTGCTCTGTAAAAACATGCAATCACTTTCATTCTTCCAATAAACTTACAAATCACTCAACAACGTTTTGCATTTTTTATCACGTTTTCTTCCAAAAAGCGATGTCCGCCTCCATTTTTCTTTACCTGTTTTTATGTGTTTTTTGCTTTATTATTATTATTATTATTATTATTATTATTATTATCATTATTATTATTATTATTACTATTATTATTATTATTATTGTTATTATTATTATTATTATTTCGTAGCCTTAGTCAAATTTTTTTACAAATTTGCTACGACCTCTTCCTAGAGCCTGTTTCTGATTTCTCTTGTATGTAATGGCAACGTTAGGTGTATCGTCCCCAGAGATTAGTTTGAGACCATGACTCCTTTGTATCCCATCTCTCAGTTCTGTGATTCGACGGTTTAGCACACCGTACTCTCCTGGACAGTCCGTTAAAATTAACGCTACGATTTTTGTCGCCGAATTTTACGTTATTGGAAATTCCTCAAAATCTTTAAAATAACAGCATCTTCCTTGACAAAACCCTCTGGTGATGTGTCAACTCGTATCCTTGAGGGTCATATTTTCTTAAGTTGGCGGGGATCACTGTCTTAAAAGCTCAGGAAGATATTTGAAAAGCATAACATATTGGAAACAAAATCGCCTGCTTTTAATCAACTGGAATTGTTTCAAACAAGCAACTCCACAGGAAGCTTTATTTCTATGCTAAGCGCAGCGTATAAAGGAAGACAAATCAACTCTTTCCAAACGTCGGGTGGAAAATAACTCAAGCAAGAAAATTGCCTTAAATTGTGGAAGTTTAACCCCACCAGAAAGTTTCTGGCCAATGGTTACAGCTTAAATCTGAACTCCAGCTCCTAAATGAACTTTGACTGATTTAATATGGGAGGACTCACCCAAAACTATTGCTACTTTCGGAAAATACAAGTTATAAATAAGTCTCTGAACAAAATTCTGTAGGGATTGCGCGGAGGAATATTCCAATTATGGACGTATTTCCTTTATTCACAACCTTTACTGAAAGCTGTCATCAACATACGTCCCTTTCCTCTGTGATTCAAGAAAGTGTACTTAGTGCGATGTTACTCTTGGGCAGTATCTTGTACTATTGAGTGAGAGTTAATCTTTGTAAGCTTATAGCCAATTTTTCCAATATCTTCTTCGTCCCCTTTGACATAAACTGAATTATGTATAATAGGTAACGCGAAAAAACTATTTGGCCCCAGTTAAAAAAGCAAGGTAAATTTTGGGGCCTTGTGTAACACAGTATGAGTTCTATTATAGGTAAACTCGCAGAAATGTAACATGTACCATTATGATATTGATTTCTTCAAAACAATAATCTTAAAATTCTACAGAGATCCAAGGAATTTTGTGCGTAGTTTGCACTCATTGTTAAATTGTGTGCCATCCAGCTTTCTTCACTTCTCGAGGTCTTCGCTTAGCAAATGGATCAGGAATTGGCGGCAAGAACTCGATTTGTTGCGTCACAATTTTTCTGTTCAAGATCGCCGAGACCTGTTTCTCTTCGGTGACCCTTTCAGGATACCCGTATGCAAACTTCTTCTGCACCTTCTTGGCTTTGGCTCCTGAACTTCGTGCAACCATAACATACACCCCTTCTGCGTCGTGAAGATCACTCGGTGTCTGTGTCGCCTTCTCAACGATGTAGTTGCTGGTGTAGCAGTACAGACCTGAATTTGAGCGGGGCCGTCGTGGCCATCCATTCACGGATGCAGACGGACTTCGCTTCAGAGGACGCTTCTCCAGCTCTTGAATGCGGTTCATCAGCAGCTGTAACATCAAGGCCTGCTCATTACAGAGTTGCTGCCTACGTGCCAATTCTCGCTCCAAGCGATTCGATAGTGTTTCCACTTTGGTTTCCTCTAATCTGTCTTCGATTAAACTACGAAGTTCAGGGAAGTAGTAAGCCTTTCCATCTGTGCTATCTTCACCAGACGGAGCTGTCTTCGACTTGTTGTCCTGCGGCATGTCAAGGATGTCAACCGTTGCCATGTTAGGATGCGACAACCTGTCAAAATTAGCGGACACTCTCTTCTCGACTGCCTCTTGAAGTTTGGTATAAAAGTCCCCACTATGATCTTTGCTAAAACCACCTACTTCGGTTCTGTCGGTATCAGGCATCCTCGACGTTTCCAAGCGACTGGTTCGTCCGTCTTTTTCTTGATCGAGCGATTGGAAAACTCGTTTCATGGCCTCGTGGCGTACTTCCAAAGATGGGAACTCCTCGGCAATATCTTCTAAGCGAAAAGCCCAGCTTCCTTCGCTCCACGAGTTTGAGAGGTGCTGACTTTTGTCGTGAACCATGTCAACTGGGCTCGAAACATGGCTTCCGCTGCCACCAGAGTTGACTTTCGTAGCTTTAGTTCGTTCTTCTGTCATATTTGGAAAGGAGTGAATCCTCATGAAAGGCGGTGAGCCTTCTTCAGCCTCTAAATCAGTGAGCATTTTCCGCCGCATATTATTAGTTTTGCATGATAGCTTTATTCTGAGGCCTCGGGCACAATTACCGTCAACGAAAAGGTTGCCATCTGCATGTTTCTCGTGTTTCATTCTAATGATCCGTTGCCAAGTTAATTTTGAATTGTTTGGAATTGCTTCACCAATCGAAAGCACGTAGATACCTTATTCATGATAAAGACAATGCAACAGTATGTGGTATTTAGCAAACTTGAACTAAAAACCGCGTGGGAGGTTGTGTACCAAAATTTGCCCCTGTTCAAACAAAAGATCTACATCCCTTATAAATACACTCGGTTAACATCGCGTTATCCAGTTAAAAAAGGCATATGACGAACACTCAATACCTGTTTTAGCACATCAAAAAATGTCTACCGTTTTTGGACCATGTCGTTAGTAAAGCTCCGCAAAAGTTTCTTTTGAACTTTCTCGTGTGTTTAAATATTAATTGACTCCAAAGAATTTGTAGAGTTATTGATATTTGACTTCCAAAGTTTACACGAGCTAATGTGCTCAGACGATAACCTCTGTGGTTTCTTATTTGAAAGTAACCTCGGCAGTTCGCAGAATCAGATTTCACTTGGTGGCAAGAATTTGCATTTGCCTAAATACCTAATATTTGGAATTTTTATGCATGCAGCAATATGCCTCGGGAATTAGGGCGCTCTTTCTGGTCGTCTGATAATTGTTCCCCAAAACGAGTCTGAAATTGAGCCAAGCATAATTTTAGAATCACGAAAACCGAATAATAAAAAAAGTTTTAAATAAACCTTCTTCAAAAATATTTTTCCCTCGAAATTCTTGGGTTATCGCTTTTTTCTTTTTGTAAAAAGAAACGTTATTGCAGGAGAGGATTTTAATAAAAAATTTAAACTCCTAACACTTTCGAAGGCAGGTGACGAACAGCGGAAGTATTTCAACTTCTTTTCAAATTAAGGCTTTTGAAAATATCTATTTTTGTTTTCACTGATTTGTGGTAACGTGCTGAAATTTTTAATCAAAGGTTTCAAAACTTTTTGCGTTTTTTTTTCTAAAGCCTCACATCACTTACCTGCAAATCCACTTTCACGAAGATGTCAAGGGAAAACTGCAAAGTTTTTGGCAGTTAACAAATGTAAGTTAATATGCTGTTTGGCAGATATATTAACCCTTCATCGAATTTTAAGTTAAATTTCATATATTTCAGTGTTTCGGTTGAAAATGGGGAGGAAAGGCAAAACAATCAATTTTACAGGGGAGAAAAATATATTTTCTTTTTTGTTTTTTTTTTTTTATCAAGCCTGCTTTCATGCAAGACATTACCTGCCCAAGCGGCATATTTCATGTATACGATCTATACAAGTGCAAGTTACGTAAGGTCGGTCGAACAGGGTCTTCTGACGATTCCTAGATCCAATCAAAAGACCTAGGGGGACAGGTCATTTTCAGTTGCAGCACCAAAGCTCTGGAATGCCCTACCCCTTGACACAAGGAATAGCGGATCGATCACTCTTTTTAAATGTAAATTAAAGACTTTTCTTTTTAAGAAATATTATTTATAATTTACTGTAGAATTGGGAAGCGCCATAGAGTGGTTAGTGTATATGGCGCTATATAAATGCCATTATTATTATTATTATGCAGTATACACGTTTGGATGCTAGTGAGCTAAGCAAGATAGGGCGAAAATTCGTAACCTATCTGCATGACAGGACTGTTAACTATAATAATATCTAACACTGCTTAAATATAAATGATCAATATAAAACGATAAGTGTCAATTGGCCCAATACTAAGATGTTTTTTTTTTTTTTTAAATGTTCATGATTTACTGTTCGGTTCTTAAAATATCCTTAACTTAAAATTATTATTATTATTATTATTATTATTATTATTATTATTAAAAAGGACTCTTGATTGTGAAGTAGTTTCAAAATATTGAAACACAACAAGGACCCCAGAACGAGGGGGGAGCGAGACACTCAGGGTTTAAGCTCGTTCGTCGAATGAAGTTTTCCCTTTATGGTAGCAAAAGAATAAATTCATGAAGTGACTTTTGGAAGGAAAATTACTTGTCGATTCATGCAGTCTTAGTGGTCTTTATTCCGTATTCAAAGCTGATTTTGTATTTATATTTCAAACTGCGTTTCTCAGTTTTCCTCAGTGATACATGAAATTGCTAGGACCGACTGATTGGTATCACAATAGATATTGACCCTAGGACTTTTGAGGTATTGAAATACCATCTGTACATAATTGCCTCATTGTAACGAGACTTAACGTATTCTAATGCCCATCTACATCAGTTCTTTGATATTATTCCGAACGCCTTCTAAACCAAAAGATGTCACTGCGGAAAACGGAACAACTGATTCGAAATTTGTCCTCGCTAACTCCTCCGTTAATTCAATTAAGCTTGCATTTTCATGGTTGGCTGGGCTGTTTGAAGAAATTTCTTGCAAAACTGAGAGGAGAGTCTCTGAAAATTAAAGAAAATTTGAAATATAAAAATCAGTGGCAATATCGTTAGCAACTTGAGGGCACCATCATGTTTAAAAACATCTCAACTGATAGTCTTACCATTTCTTCTAAGATATAGATATATGTTTACCAATGTTGTAGTCGAGATGCCTCGTGCGTCAAACTCCAGACAAAAAGGTCCGCTAGGAGCTTGGTCCTGAGTTAATACTCGATCTTCGCTACGCGAATCTAAATTCTTAACATTTAATTTAGCATAAGAGATCAAGAGCTGGCCATATAACGAGCGCTCTGGGACTTAGAACTAGTTGTGGATCGAGTCCCTGTAGGAGACAGTACTCCATCCTTGAGCCTGAATACCAGCTTGATACCAATACAGTTCTTTGCTTGTTTGCTTTTTCATACTTTCGAAGGTTGTACAAAGCGTTTTTCATTGGAAACTAAAAAGTCTGTATGGGGATTTCGGAAGCATTATTCAGTCGAGGAGGCGCATATAGCTTAAATTTTATGCTTCCAATTGTGTCTCTCAAGAGAATTAACAATTCATCCTAGTCAATAAAACCATTTTACGCTGACCTTCAAAACTTCTTTTGCATCGTAACCTACTTTTCGCAACAAGCGACAGATCCTTGAGCATAGTAAATGACAAGTACGTTTGACAACTTACCGTGTTCTTGAATAGATTGCAACTGCTGTTTCAAAGCCTGAAATCTGCTTGTTGCCCCCTTTCTGTCGAGCTTCGTCACAATAAGAATTTTTGGTCGATTTAACAACTCTCTCTTGTACAAATAAAGTTCCTTGACAAACACATGGGGGAGAGGAATGGGCTTTAGACAAACAAATTTACTCATTTTAAATCTAATTTTAATTTGGGGGAGAGGAATAGGTTTTAGACAAACAAATTTACTAATTTACTTCAACCAAAAAGAACATTTGGTACATCATGCTTGCTAGTTTAATCCTTCGTTCACACTTGTAACATCATTCGTTCAGTCCCTGGGTTTTTTCTTTTTTTGATGATATTATAACGATGACGTTGATTGGTAAACTCGGAGTAAAGTAATGATGACGTAAATACCTTGAGTAAAATGCACACGTTTTCAAATGCTGTCCTTGCAGGGAATTTATCATTGAAATGGAAGCCATCGATATCAACCTAACAAAATTGAAGAGTCGAGGTTTTTTAAAGTTTATAAAGCCATTTCCATCGCATAATTCTGTTAGGGTGGGGAGGGGCGGGGATTAAATGTGAAGTTGAAAATATGGAGGTTACGAATACATCTCGAGAGATCGGTAGGGAAACTACAACAAAGTTATGCTGCAAATGCAAACCAGCAAGGTTTTCGTCCTCTTGAAACAAATTAGTAGAAAAGTTCCACATTTTGCTACTGAAAAGCCTCTAGAGGGCAGCAAAATATACTCAAATACAGGGTGAATAGCTCCCGAAAATTGATTGCGAAGTTCTGTTACTTACAACTAGTGCCAAGGCCCTGGCTTTTTCCGTGTGCTTCAGAAAAGCGTGACCCAGACCCCTGTTAGCTGCCGCTCCTTCTATCAATCCAGGAAGATCAGCCACGCGAACCTGGAAAAAGAAGAGATTTTCAGTTGCACTGTGCCTAACAGTTTTCATTTTCGTTGGAAAGTGCTGAGAAGAAAGGAGATTTACAAATATTCGTTTGCTATCTCGGTGTTGGTTCCTCTTGACCTTTTGACTGACAGTAACATTAAACATTATACATGGAGGCATGGTATCATTTATTGTACCTGAGAATGATCCGGATATTCCACCATTCCAATGCTGGGACGCATCGTCGTAACTACGTGAGAAAAAGTCATAATTTTTTCCGATGTAAAGACAAGTAAAGAACTATACAGGAACCATGTCACTATTCGTACATCTTGCAACTTGCAATTTTAAGTAAATTATTCGTAATGTGTGTTAATATCATCTCGCGTTATGCATCACTGTTCCTTTTTAGGTTTTTCCTTGGTAGTGTTTTTCGAGCTTACCAAACAAATATTCTGCCATTTCCCTCAAGCTTAAGACAATTTTCAACTGCGCAAATATCAAGAGATGGTTCCTCTTGGTGAGAGGAGCGAAAAAAAAATTAAAAATTACTCAAGTTTTCAAATGCGCAAATATTAAGGTTTCTTTTGGTGACAAGAGCGACAAAATGAAAATTTACTTAAGAGTGCATTAGAGTCTCACAATGAGACAGAAACAGTTCGCCCCTACAATGATGATAGGTCAGCCTCGTTCATCTTAGCAGACGGGTTGATCACATGTTAATCAAATCACTCACAGATAAAAAGAAAAAAAAACACTCACAAGCGTAACCTGCGATTTTTGGGCTGGCATTGCTGATGGAAGTTAGCAGAGTGGACTTGCCTGCATTTGGAAATCTAACAAGAGAAAATTAACCGTATCTTGCAGCTATGATGTCATACACACGAACATGGCATGCTGATTGGTTGGGTAGCTAACCCCCTTCACTGCCAAGAGCAAAGAACATTTCTTTGTAAATTAGTTACGAGAATTTGGTGTAGATCAAGATAACAACTTCTACCTGACCAGTTTGAGTATTCTCGGGACCTGTTTTCTGAATAATGTAGGGATACAAAGGGGAGAAGTTACATGTTGATCAATCGTGAATGTGCTGAAACCAACCGACGCCAAATATCTAAGCTCTGTGTATTTCTTAGGAATACACGTACATCCCCGCACGAATTTTATATACTTGTATTTCTATTCGGAATTAAATGATTTGATTTCACGTAACACAGGTGAGGACAGTTCTGACACTGATTGAAAAGGATCTAAACAAAATAAAGAAATGCGAGACTGCAGTGTCAGGGTAAATCTTAAAAAGTTGGCTGAACCACAAAAAGACGAGACGTTGTCACAGTACATACCCGACTAAGGCTACGTCAGACTTAAGCCTCAACTCCAATCTGACGATGTTTATGTCGCCCTTCTCTCCGCCCCAGTTCTCTGTGACAGCACAACCTCCACGGCCACCTTTGGCCACAACAATCTTGGACCCAGGTTCTTCCAGTTCCCCGATAATCCGGCCTTCATCCGTTGACAGAGTGGTTCCAGGTGGAACAGGGATTATTATGTCACGACCACGGATTCCACGGTGTTTTCGGCCTCTTTCATCTATGCTACGAAATGCAGTTAAAGGGAAATTAGAGAGTGAGTCAGTTGAATAACACGATAGGAATTGAAAAGCAGATTTTTAAGTGCAGTTACAAAGGAAAATTTAATGACAGAAAAGAAATTGCACTTGGGATATCACCAGATTTGCCAATTCCCCCCACCCCCCAACCCCTCCGTTTGAGAGGACAGGACTCAAGTCCTGAAACTTACCATCCGCAGTCATCTTTCTCGCCATTACTCTTAGTTTCACTCGTAACCGTGTTAAAGAGTCCCTTACAAGCTTCTATTCAACCCGAACCCTTTAACCTTCTGGTTCGATAAAATGACAACGGGAACTTTCTCACCTAAAGGAAGTGCCATGTTCGGCGATAATCCGTCGGTTTTCCTTGATAGCAAAATGGCGTAGGTCACCATAAGGAAGACACTTGGCTATCACATCCCCACCACCTCCTCCCACTCCACCGAAGCGAGGTGATCCCTGGCCACCACCCCCACCGCGGACATAGATACGGGCGCGGTCGTCCAGCCCATGGCGCTCCGGTCTCTAAAATAGTAACACGATCACAAAGAATTGCCAAAAGTGAAATACGACAGCACAAACGTGGTCGTGGAAATCTTCTTTGCTTTGTCATTTGATACAATAAAAAAAGGATAAAGTAAAAGGGGCTCGTATGTCGCGACGACATCTTGAAATATTTAGCCGAAGTCTTTTGAAGTCCGCTACGCGCAATTCGTGTCAATACCAGCCATCTTAACCTTTTACCTCCCATGAGTGACCAAAAGATAATTTCTCCTTACAATATCAATACAATATCAAGTAGACAAGTGATGAGAATAGAGAAAAATAGCAATTAGGGGATTATGAGTTGATCAAATACTTTGTTCACCAAAATAACTGTATGGGAGACGGCAAAGAGAATTACTCAATATGAGATTTCGGGAGATGAAGTGTGAAACCACAGTTTTCTTTTGACGGCTTACTATCAACTCCTTTATGCTTGTTTAACATGATAAATTATAATTTCAGGCTTCCTTTCACAGTTTAAACGCATTTTAGCGGCTGCTGCGGTTGTGGAGAGATGGCCGGTGCAAAAATAAGACAAGAGTGTATATACAGATTGTCCAATGGGACGTAATCAATGCAGAAAAGGTGGGTGTTGGCGGAGGTTCGACTGCATTTTGGCACTTCTGCTTGCTAAGATAAAAGTAAGTCCAGATATTTTCCACACATTACGGGACGGTTATGTATTTGTTTTTGCTGACGCCCTGTGAATAGAATTTTCAGGGTAAACATCCAAATCCCTCTTGCTGCCTACTCCTTAAGCGCTCCACTATCGTATTGTATTATCGAAGCGCGCTTCTCAAAAAGTGCATTCTAAACCTCTTCCGTTCCCTACCTTGACTGGTACAGGAACTGGAGGACTAAACACTTTAAACGGCACGAGCTTTGGCGGAATGGTTGCCGTGAACGAAGGAGGCGGTGGCTCAATTAAATGCCTCGCAGAAATCACCTAAACAAACAACATCAAATGTCAATTAGAATATTGAATTGGGCACTTTTTACGCCTTCAAGCGCACGCGCACAAGATCACGGGTACAGTATTTTCCCATATAAACTTTCCGCCCGGAAAATAACATACGCATGTACGTGAACATCTTTGCAGCATTGACATACCGTGGAGTCTTCTTCATTGAGCAAAGGTAGCGCCTCAGTCATCACAGATAATCCTTGAAATGATGGCGGTGCCAACTTTTTGACATCTACATGAGATTGCATCTGCCACAAAACAATCATAGGATAACTAAAAAGGAGATAAATCACCACGCTTCAAAACACTCAAGTTATCAGTATTGACAACAGGTGCAGTTCTAAGAAAGCAAGAAAAATTGATCTAAAAGTTACATATAGCGAGATCTACATGCAAATTCGTCATCTCTCTAAATATTACCTCTCTTAGGAAGGGAATCTCATTTTGTCCATAAAGAAGAACCACATCAAGTGGTTTAACTTTCACATGCGTCTTTTTCAGACAATACAGAGTGAACGATCTCCCTGACATGGGCTGTTGAACTAAAAGTAAGATTTATAGTTAGTAATATACACATTCAGCCTAACAAGACTCGGAAAACTTGACCATAACTAATTTGCTCTGGATAGTTCAGATCCTTTGCACATCACACAACAGAGAGAAATGCTAATAAAACTTGTTGGGCTGAGAAAGGTGAGACTGAGAAAGAAAGACAAGATCTTTTACGTCTGGAATGCTGAAGTGAAAAATAATCCTTTGTTTCTTTGTTTGTTTTCTGACAAACCAGTGGATTCCTGATTTTTTATACCTCTTGAGGTAAAAAAAAATTCGGAAAAAAACAAAACATAAGAAAAAAAAATATAATAGTAAAATACTTTGAATTGGTTTGAGGCATGGGTGCTTAACATAAACGTTTTGGTTTGAACCTTCATTACTTTAAAGAAACTAAGATTCAAGAATTGGAAAACTACCAAAGAGTGATGGGACAGTAAATTATGTATTTTTTTAGGTATACCTTAAAAAATATCAGCAAAACGTTTGAGGCTAAGAAGTGTCTAACCTAGGATAATCAAGTCCACAGGAAGAAACTCCTCCATTGACTTCACTTCATCCTCTGTCATCTGAAATAATAACAAGTAGATAATTATTACTGATTGATAAATCATTAGACTAGTAAATTCATCAATAAATTAATTAGTAATTAAAAGATTACAGCAACCAACCACGCGAATAGATGACCCTTCGTCATCTGACATTTCCGTTTTATCTCCAACTTCTCTTTCAGCTGGCTCACTGTCTACTTTCTCTGCGTCACCCGGATTCTGTTCCCTCACTGTTGCACCAAATGACTGTCTGTCCATCACTTCTAAGTCTTGTGCATCGATGTCAATGGTCACTGGATGTAGCCTGTACATTTGAGCAGCTTCCTGTTAAGATTCAGTTGACAATGAATGTCCATTAAGCAAATAAACGAACATGCATGAATGTTTTGTAGTTATTTCATGAACCCACAATTACAGAGCAAAATACAATGCCATGTATTTGTAATATTGTAATTTATTAAAAACTAGATCACTGGATAATGCAATTCAAGACTTTTTATTGGCTTAGCCATTATGGTATATCAGCCAATATACCATAATCTACAAATATGGTAAGCGTACGCGTTAGCTTAAAATCAAAAGGGAGCTAAAAAATCCAGTTTCTTCTTACAAAATAATTGTAATATATCATATATCATATCATTAAAAGAGTGCACTAAAACACACCTGAGGGGTGACCCCATCCACTTCAGTATCAGAATCAGCCTCATGTTCAGCTGTGGGTACTAAACACTTCAGTCCATATTCTTCTAATTCTCTTGCAAGCTCCACTGCAAGAACTACAATACCAAAGAAAACGTACTTGATATAATAGGAGTGTGTGCTTTACATATGTCAAGGCTAAATATTGGGAAGCAGAACATGTTCTATAATTTACATAGTATTACATGAGTGTGGTGGATAGGGGTTCACATGTGATGCATAGGTGTGTAATTAGTATAGGTAATCACATGATTTCGAGTGCAATTTGGAATAAATAAGCACAAGTAAATTTTTTCAAAGACTAACAAAATTGCAGGAGCCCATAGAGCAAGTGCAAATTGTGGTCTTTGAAAAAATTTATAAGTGCTTTTTTATTCCAAATTGCACGAGAAAATCATGTGATTATCTACTAATTAAATAACATACATGAAAAAATACGAGGTAGTTTCTCATAACTATGCAGAAGAAAATCGCACGCTTCACATGCACAAATAATTTATTCAAACCCTGCAAGTGACATTGACCTTCACATTGACCAATCATTCTGACCAATCAGAATGTCTGGTTTGTTTCTTTCTTTGCACTGAATTAACCCTCTTCTGCACGGAATTAACTCTCTTCTGCACTGAATTAACTGAAAACTGCATTCATCTTAACCAATCAGAACTAAGAAATTTTTTCATGTATATTGTTAAGCTTATAAATTAATACTTGATGAGTGGATTTTACAGAAAGGCGAGGTCAGGTCAGATTTGAAGTTTCCCTTTTGAATTTGTGACATGTGACTGGGGAATGTTTCTAAAATTTGCATGTAAAACAGAATCAGGAACACCCCCTTCCTTCTCCTTTTGGTATTCTCACATATTCATACAGTACAACTGTGTGTGTTAAATTCAACTCTGTCAGGCTTCATGTAACGAATTAAAGTAAAAGTTATTGCATGGCAAGTACATTTTAAATAAGGGGTACTTTCATGGGCAACACAAGCCCAGAAATAAGTATCGATGCGAAACTTCCACAACTCCCCAACTGTGTACTTGTTCTCCAAATAACCCTTGAGTATGCCAAGGGGCAGACACCCATGTGAAGTGGCCAGCATAATCTCGTGTAATCTCTTGGTGATCGACTGCAGTGATAACCACTTACCTTTTGCCCTTACAAACACTAAAGCTCTTTTGGGTTTGTACTTCAATAACACATGGGCAACACATTTTCCTCCTTGTGTTACAGAGAATGGCATTACCTACAGTAAATGATATATATGTTGTAGTTCAATTTTATACTTGGTTCAAATTTTATTTTCCTTTGTTCTCGGTCATGTTAATGTATGATAATGAGTCTTTTCCATCCACATTTCATAAGAAAAGTTTGAAAATGGATCAATCAAAGCTCTAATAATCTTTTTAATAATTACAAAAACAGTCACGCTGACATTCTCAAAAAGCTTGGATTTGGATGGATTGTAATTGTAGGCCGGACTGTAGAGATTTAGTTCTTATTAACCGATTGGGAGGTCTGTATGGGAGTATCTTGCCCGAGGTCACCAGTACAGACCAAACGCAGTGAGGTCTGTACCAGTGATCGAGGTCAAGATTCTCCCATACAGACCAACCTAGCTCGGTTAATAAGATGTTTATTGTAATTATAACTGAGTCTTGTATGCCAATTTTTATATTCTTTGTACCTTTTTTTTCTAGACCGGTCTAGATGCCAGTCTAGATGAGAAAATCTAGAACGCTTTCAATATTGGTTTCAGCCAATCAAGTTCATGAATTCAGTAGTTCCCAGTCCTTGTGAGACACAGCCATATAATAAAAAACTGTAATAACCTTTTTTTTTTTCATTTCAGCAATTCAGAGAAGGTCCATCATCTGTGGACAATTTTGCAACATTAGCATGGTACCGGTAAGCTAATACCAGTAACTGTAAAAATGAAGTTTTGTTTTAAAGTTTCTCCAAGGTGGAGTAAGTTGACTTACTGTGACTACTTTACAAAAAACAATTAGAAAAATATTAAAAAACTTGATGAATACATAACAAATGGTAGCCCTTATGACATTATAGCATTTAAAAATCACATCTTCAATTTCTTCCAATTCTGCATGCTTTGTTTGAAATTAACTAAGTCACTTCTATATTCAAAACTTACATGGAGTGGTTGATATTTTGTTGATTTTTCTATTTGGGCACTGCAAAATGAAGACAATGATGATTCAGGTATCATATACGCTTGTTACAGTTTCAGAAGTACCACACTAAATTGGTCAACTGAAAGTTAAACACGGTTATTTCATATGCATACAGAGTGAGCTACAACAGGTGGCATCACTGCATCCAAATGAGTATTGTGTAAATACATGGATTTCTTTTGAGATAATTTGTCAGAAAGGTCTACATAATTATGCATAAAAGTGACTGATCTACCTTTTCGCAGTAACCACATGACTTGGTATAGCAACACTTGATGGACTAGACAGTTTTCTGAGTTTTAGACAAGAAGCACACAGGCTAAGCTTTGTACCATTTGATTTTATCATGGACTGTCTCAGGGCTGCTGTTGATTTAAATGATTCCACACGGTGTTAATAACAGAAATATAGAACCATAGAATGAAAATATTATATAGTCAAAAATAGAGTACTATAGGCAACTGCAAACCTGCTAAGCAAAATAAAAACTATTGCCTTGCAAGTTGCTTTCTGATCTTGCACTTTCTCAAAACGCACTGTATGAGCTAATCATACTTCAGATTTTTCAACTATAAATATATATAATTACTAATTATAGTAATAACTGTTACACATTCCAGGCTCGTCCTTCACCGAAGTCAACCATGGCTCTCCATAAAGAAACGACAACTTGAGTTTAAATTTACAAGACATGTTTCGACATTCTCATGTCATTTTCTGTTGCAAATGAGCTTTTAACGGTTGTACATTTGAATTTATATTAAAATATGTTACAAATTACGTGTCAGGGCTTACCTTACAATTTGAATACTAAATACGTGAAAAATCTAAAGAGCACACGCTTGACTAGACCAGAAAATAATAATAATAATAATAATAATAATAATAATAAAATAAAGGACCAAGGTACAACATAATTAAAAGGAAAGAGACAATTTTAGATGCTTCAGTTGTTGATTAAGAATGGGTTTTTCCCACTTAATATGCAACGCCTCTTTGATCTTAATTTGGTATTTTGAAGCGGCAGAATCTAAGATCGTGAAACATTCTGTATCACAAGAGTCATGACAGGCCCTTGAAAATGTAACGTAAGCCCTGACACGTAATTTGTAACGTAACTTTATATAAATTCAAATGTACAACCGTTAAAAGCTCATTTGCAACTGAAGATGACCTGAGAATGTCGAAACATGTCTTGTAAATTTAAACTCAAAGTTGCCGTTTCTTTATTGAGAGTTATTGTCACTCTGCTGTCTTTACGTCCATTAGTCAGCCATAGCATTGTATCTGTTGAAATTACCTGCATGAAAAACTGTTGCTGTTCTGAGAAGTCGAATCCCAGACCAAGTTCTACAACAACAAGAACGAATTAATCTCAACCCACAAGTACGAACCGCTACGTCCGCCATCTTGGATGTGTATAACCACAAAGGATCGATGGGAAATTTTCGACTATCTCAACCCCACACCTGAGGGGAGATTTATGCCACTCTCTTCCAGGGGAGGGGTAGGAGTATTATTATTATTATTTTTTTTATTTATTTATTTATTTTTTTGACGCCCAGATTTTGAATAAGGAAAAATCTTTATAATGGCGCGGCCTAAAAGCGAATGTAAACATGTTATAAATGACTAAAGAGACTATTCAAGAGTCCATTTTTCCACAATTGTCAGGTTCAAAGTTAAACTCCGGCAAAAAAAAAAAACAAAAAAAACAGTAACATGCAAATGTTCTTGGTAACGCACGCAAACACTACTGTTGTCAACCAGTGACGTTGACAATGATCAGCGTGACCTCAGAGTAGAGATTTACAAAACTTTACCGATCGAGTGGGAACTTCTCGAGATTGAGAGGTTTGGGAAAAATACACTGGTGTTAATTTGAAAAGTGAATGTCATCTAACTGTGAAAACGAGAGCCTTTTCGGCTGAATGATAAATTTGTGCGGGATAATTTCCTAGCCATAAGGAGACAATTTGTTAGAGACACTGCAGTCTTCGATAAAGATGGCCGAGAACGTACGAGTTGCCGTCAGAGTTCGACCATTTATATCCTTTAAACCGTTTGTATCGCAGTGAAGGGTTGTTGTCATAATCCGTCTACCTATGCTTTCGCAAATATTGGCCTCCGATTCTTAACATCTGTGTCTGTGTATGTTATTTGTTGTTTGTATTTTGCAATTCAATCGAGAGTCGGCGTACCGTATATCATCTTTCATTAACTAATTACCCAGAGGATAACAGGTGGTAGACCGTTTCGAATAAATCACGAATTAAATTTCCTATTAAACGGAGAACAACATCGTCATAAATTTCCTAATTTTGATTCATTTTGCTTCAGAAAACGGCTTTATTTAAAATAAAGTGCATTATATATTGGACTCTCTTTAATGCTCACAAATTTGCATTCAGCAATCAATAGAACAATATCTGTTGAATGCTGCTTTATGCTGAATGACAACTTACGACGTCCAAATTATTATAAAAGACAAACTTTATAGATGTTCATAAATACACAAGGCTTATACTTAAACAGGCTTAATGGATGGGTCTCATTAACAAAGTTCTGTAGATCGTGCCCAGCAATTCATTTCTTTTGAAGCAGCCTGAGGGGTTAATTAAGCATTTCATGGTCACGAATGCCAGTGCTAACGAAAAATAACCCTTCCAATTATCTAGAGAGTTAATTTTAGTTTATTGTTGTTGAGAGTGTTCACAAGCCAAAAGGTTTTTTTCACCCTTAAACTCCCATAGGTGACCATACAGAATTTTCTCCTCACATAATCACTACAAAATCAAGGTGACAACTGATGAGAATTAAGAAAAGTATCAAGTTGGAGATCATTACATGTGCTTTTTGTTTTTTATTTCATTTTTGACTTTTTTTAGCATGATTACCTGGTTTTGCTTTTTGTTTTTTCTTCTCTGCTTTTTGTTTTTGTTGATGTTTTTGTTAGTCTCTTTTTTTCTTTCCAGGTTGCTTAGTTTGTTTTCGTTTTGCAGTGAATTAAGGCAGCATGACAGGGCAATAGGAGGAGGGGAAGGTCAGCTGACAGACCAAACATGTTGCATTCAAGCTGAATCCTTATTGTGAAACTTAGGTTGTGGAAATTTTCTCTGACACAACAGCATGTGCCTCCCAGCTCATATCCAGTCACATGTATGACTAAATCGTATGGATGTTGTGCTCACTAAGTATGGTTATTGAAATGTTGTGTAAATGTCCTTAACAGTTAACACAATTCTCGCGAGAAAGCTCGCGCAGCAGTGTTAATTATCAAGATGCAGGGTAACAGTACGTACATCTCAGATCCAGGAGCCCCAGTGGGGGACGAACCAAGGAAGTTTGCCTTTGATTTTAGTTACTGGTCACATGATGGATTCAAAGAACTTGATGATGGCTATCTTGCAGCTGCAGAACCCCATTATGCAGACCAGGTGGGGAAATTGGCCCATTTGTTTGAACTACATTTTTAAAACTTATTCTAAAGGAGCTTTAGTATGTCAGAGCTTGTGACTCCCTTCTGAACCTGTGGGTCTTTAAGTTTATAGTCAATTATGAAGAACCCTAAAAAATTTTAGTCCAATTTTTTTTTCCAATCAGTCCTTTCCTATTACCATAAACAATGCCTTCAGTCATTTCCATTGTGGTATTTTTCTGTTTTTACCAAATTGATATCAGAGAAGGCTAATAGTATCTGCTAAAGGAAAGGCGCAACTTTGCCATAAATGACTCAAATTGCATTGACCTTCGATCTTATTAATAATTATTTTTCTTAAAACATATTGTATTTTGTCTTACTTTTAATTACCACTTTCATGTAATTAAAAAAAATAATTTGTGTATTGTCACCTTGATTTGATTGAAATATCAGTCTCCTAAATTTAATTTTAATTTTTTTTGTGAATTTCTACAAAAATGGTTAATCCCAGTCAAAGGGGTAATAGAGTTTTCTCTGAGCTCCCCTACCAATTTTGAGATTTCTGTTGGCTTACCATACATAATATGTATCTGATATTTCCAAGAATAGCCACACATGGAAAGTCAGTTTAGTGCTGGGATAATTGAACTATACTTGACTTCTTTTTATGTTACTTTGTAAACAAAGCAAGACTTGATTTGAGTTCATTTTTATTATAGCTGTAATTCTCTATTTTGTTGTTTTATTTTGTTTTGTTAATTGTGTGTTTTAATTACCACACAGAAACGCGTGTTTGATGATCTGGGACGAGGAGTGCTTGAAAATGCATGGAATGGATATAACTGCTCGCTGTTTGCATATGGTCAGACTGGCTCAGGGAAATCTTACTCCATGGTTGGTTATGGGCAGAACAAGGGTAAATATTTAAAAATAATGCATGTAAATGGTGATTTAAGGCCTGCATCCTTGCTCCTGCTGTGGAGTATTGGGTGTTGACCATCAATGTCCCTACCAAACCCTGTTTTGGCAATTGCCTTTTTGCCTCTCCCCAGTTGATGTTATTCTTTTCGAGCTCATCTTGAACAGTATGCCTCAGTTATCAGACAGTTATTGTTATATGTGTGTTACATGCTTCTAATGACATTTGTTAAATTTATGCAATGTAATGTCACACAGGTATTGTCCCAATATTTTGTGAGACATTGTTCAGTGAAGTGGAGCAAAAGAGGAGTGGAGGGTCAGAAACAGAATACCAGGTATTTCAAGTAACTTATGATTTACAAAAAAAGTTGTCCATAGTTGTAAAGAACAATTCATTGCTGCTCCAGTCAATTTCCCCATTGTCAAATACAGTAAATCCTCTATTAAGCCCCCTTTCTTTAGAGGAAGAAATTTATCAAGCCCCTCCCCCATTAAGCCCCCACCCCTCGCCTTAAAAGAAACAAAAATTCACAATAACAGTCCATGTCAGTAGGTATGATAATTTATTCAAGTAGTGTAATTTTAGTTTGTCGTTAAAAATTGATTATAGTGATTGATTGATTGATTGATTGATTGATGTTATCCTGTTGGCATTAACAGAATATATTATACGGAATTACAATTGGGAAAATAAGAGTGTAAAATGAGAACAACTTTTGAATAAATGATACATCATATCCTATTGTATCCTGGTAGTGAACATCAGGCTAAATTAATATGCCCCCCCGCCCTCTAATAAGCCACCCCCTCCCCCTGAGTGCCTGAAATAAATAAGCTCCCAGGGGGCTTATTGGAGGATTTACAGTAAATGTTACTTGTCTAGCTAGTGATCCTGATAGACAGTGACCACCGGTGACTGAAATGTTAGTTGAGAGTCTTGACTCAAGATTGCCATTTCTCAGTTTCGCAAAGTTTCAAGAATGATTTTATTCAAAGAATTCTCGTATTTCTGGAAAATGAGAGGTGACTTGCCTTGGTCCGAGAAGTTTTTTGTTGTTAGATAATCTAAGTATACGTGTAATGCTAGATTGTTGAAATTTTGAATTGTTAAATTAAGTCCTTTCATCTTCCATTCCAGGTTACATTTAGCATGCTTGAAATCTACAATGAAGCAGTAAGTTACATTTACATATTCGTTACATACAAGCACTCTGGTAATCCTTGAAATTTGATTGGCTCATAGCAGTGTAATTTATTCACGCATTGCCCTATTTTTTTTGGCTCTAAATAATGCCTCGCCTAGAGAATGTACTAACCAAGGGAACCAAGAACAATATGGAGAAATCTGATAGTAAAGCGCAAAGCGAAATCAATAAAGCAAGACATTTCCATTAGACCTTAACTACTTAACTGCTTTCATGAAATTTATTGACTGTTGTTGGAGTCGCATGCGAGACCCATCGAAAACTTTAATTTACAGTATGAAGTAGACTTAATTTCAGCCAGTGAATCAAAATAACTATGTTCTAAAGGCAGTGCTTTCGTTTTTTAAACAACTTCATCATTCTTTTTCGTCGCATGCAGGTCCGTGATCTTTTGAATCCGGCGAGTAACAAGAAAGGAGGACTAAAAGTGCGACAGCATCCTTCCAAAGGGTTCTACGGTATGAGAAATAGCCTCCTTATCGATTTAAAATGGTATCCGAAATTTTACTGTAATAGTAAGGTCCAATTTTAGTATGGTTAGGTCCTGAATCTTGAACCTTCACTTATAATAACTTGCGCTGGGGGCAAAAAAATTTGTGGACAGAATTGCGTATGCTGATGCATACGTTGGCATATTTACAGAGTACTCTCTCTTTGTTCTTACATACTCCTAGCAAGATCATTTGACCTCATAATGCAAACGCTTTCGCTGCAAATCCGGTATTAATTTTTGTGCTTAGCTCTTAAAAGTCACTGAAACCTTTCAACTTGTTGAATCATTTTCGTCTTTACTGGAATGTGAGTGTCCGTGACAAGTCTGAAACGTTTTGCCTTTTTTTTTCTCACTCAGTCGAGAGTTTAGTTAGTGTCCCTGTTAAGGATTACCCTGACATTGAAAGTCGAATTGAGGAAGGAACAAGAAACAGAACAGTGGCCGCTACTAATATGAATGCTACGAGCAGGTATGTGAGAATCTTTGCTGAGTACGACAAAACTGATGTAAATTGGCAGCCCTCCAAATAGAAAAACGGCAGATTCTAAGATTCTTACTCGCCCTACATGTAAGTTAAAAATGTCTTACTAAACCATTATTCTCAAGAAAACTGATATCTACCTTCCGATAACCCATTCGTAAGAGTAATTGACGATGAGGCTTGATTGGCTCTTTGTCGGGTCTTGCCATATTAGGGTGTGTTGAACTTGAAATGTGACTGGATGATGGTGCCAGACCTTCCTCACCTCAAGTGTATTTTTTTTTTCGTGAACATACCGTACGGCCGGAGAATTTTAGGATTTGTCAATATTAGGTCTTTTCGCAATAGCTCTTTAATGAATAGCGTTTTTTTTTAATGTTATTTTATATAGTAGTAGTAGTAGTAGTAGTCTTTATTTCCACAAGATAAAAAATACATATCTTATGTTACAATATTTGGGTAAAAAGTATATATAAAATATCTAAATATATCTAAAATATAAACTCACACAGCTAAATTGTATTTAAAAATTAAGCGATTAATGAAAGAGTTCTTGAATCTATCTGTATTAACTTTCGGATACTGACTTGTTCGATACCTTAAATTGTAAGTCGATACTTTCCTCTCGGGTAATAATCCCCTTAGAGGGTGTCGGTCTATGCCAGATACCTTACGAAATACTTTTCTATCCTGCTTTTCCAGAAGGTGTTTAATAGAAAATGATTTAGATATATATTTACGTTTGTGACATCTATCCAGAAAACACTGCATTTTTCATTTTTTACTTTTCTATCCTGCTTTTCCAGAAGGTGTTTAATAGAAAATGATTTAGATTTGTATTTACGTTTGTGACATCTATCCAGAAAACACTGCATTTTTCATTTTTTTTACTTTTCTATCCTGCTTTTCCAGAAGGTGTTTAATAGAAAATGATTTAGATGTATATTTACGTTTGTGACATCTATCCAGAAAACACTGCAATTTTTATCTCGTAGCCGTGCCCACACAATCGTTGCCATAACCTTTAGTCAAAAAGGAGCAAATGCAGCCGGACAAATGATGACTAAAACGTCCATTGTGAATCTGGTGGACCTTGCAGGAAGGTTAGCGTTATGATTTCCATTAGAGTAACTTTCAATTGAGTGTCGAAAGTCATTGTTTTTGCTCATTCTTGCTCTATCAGCCAATCAGATGCAAAACGACAGAGCTGAATAATGAATGCAACACCAGAGGGTATACGGTCAACAACGCGGGCTCAAGTGTTCTAGGTCTATAATTTAGCGAAATTAGCGAAAAATAATAAGGGATGACTTTTAGAACCGAGGAACTCTGTTTTCGTTGAAGGCATTTTCTTATTACTAGAGGTTTTAAGGATAAAATTAATTTTTGAAAATTTTTATGGAGTGTACCAAGTTTTTGGAGGTTGTTCAGTAAACGAAAAGCGGCAAGGAAAACGACGCCTCGAAGCAACAGAATAGCAAATCAACCATGCGAACGACTCAAAATCTGTGTTTCCGCAGCAAAACCTGGCGCATGCGTATACGTTATTCAGCTCTGTCATGCAAAACTGAAAGCAATCAAGACTTGGTCGTCCGCGTTTTCCGCGCTTTAGGCTGTTTGCTTGGTTTTAATACTGAATTTCTGTTGGCCCTTTAAGGTATTTTCCTTTCATCTGATTGGTCATTTGAGTGTCGAAAGTCATTGTTTTTGCTCATTATCGCTATATCAGCCAATCAGATGCAAAACTGAAACCGATCAAGACTTGGTCGCCCGCGTTTTCCCGCGCTTTAGGCAGTTTGCTTGGTTTTAATACTCTTGAGTTTCTATTGGCTCTTTAAGGTATTTTCCTTTCATCTGATTGGTCATTGAGATTCTCAATCGAAAAGCGCTTCATATATAAACTCCGAAAGTTGGGATTGTGTGATGATGTGTCAAACTATTTCAAGTGTTTTACCAGCTTTAATGCGAGTTACAGACTTAGAACGAAGTACTCTTCCGTTTGAGGCCATTAACAGGAGATTTCATAATGTGTCTACGTCAAATTGTAACCTTACTCCAGCAGAGCCAAAGAATGAGAAAAACGAGTCAATTTGCATTGGAGTGCCTCATTGGTGGTGATCCGTTTTTGTCAGTAGAGATTGTAAGACCAGTTTACCGTTGCCCCTCCCTTCTGCTACAATGATGCAGAAATTTTAGTTTGATTCAGTATACTTGGCTCCCACACTAATGTAGCATCTTTTCATTTTTAGCGAGAGAGCAGATTCCACCGGTGCCACAGGGGACAGGTTAAAAGAGGGATCAGCGATCAACAAATCTCTTTCCACATTGGGCAACTGTATTAAAGGTGTATGTCTACACGTGTATATATTTGTATCACGCGTTACTTCTGTAGTGCATGATTTTGACTTGAGGTTTTTGATACTGCGCTCGGCAATTTCTCGTTCCGTCTGCAGACGGTGAGTTCGTTTTTTTTTTTTTACCCGTAAATTCATTTGCGTCAGTCTCTAATACTTACTGTACATTAATTTTTAGCGCTTGCCGATCAAGCATCCGGGAAAAAAGGCGCACAAGGTGAGTCACTCGAATAACTAACAAGATAACACGAAATAGAAGAACAAATGCTTCAGTTTAAGAGTTTGACCACTAATAGTTACAAGCGTCTAATTTCTCCTTACAATATCACCCTTGAATCACACGTTAGGTTCAAGAGAATAAAGGAAATGATCACCAACTAAGAATTTCTTGATTGTTAAACAAATTCTCATTGTCCGCGCCTTAGAAAATGTACAGATAACAGTATGGAGAATATGCATACTGATGTTAGGGTGTAAAGGGTCAACCAACAGTTAGTTTTCCTTTCCGTCTTTTAGTTCCTTTCCGTGATTCTGTGCTCACCAAGCTACTAAAAAATGCCTTGGGAGGCAACAGCAAGACAATCATGGTATGTTAAAAAAATCTCTATCTGAAAGAAAAGATACGAAACAGACACAGACATCTACTCTACGAACGCTCTCGTAGTAAATACCATTTATCCTTTTTTTTCCAGTAGGTTTTCATGGGAAAAATAAATCTTCAGGCGGTCCATGACTTAGTGAATGTTCTTTCACTCAAACGACAGGAATTGATTGGTAGCCTTTTTTGCCGACATCCGTTCGATAGACTATTCATAGCTAATTTCAGCGGAATTAAGATATCCCTAACCTGGAATTGGAACTTCCCTCTCTTACCCTCATTTGCTTTTGACGAGATTTAAGATCAAGCTAACAAAAAGGTTTAGAATAAGGATTAAGAAAAGGATAGTAATATTTCTCGATGTTATTACTTTTATGTGTACAGATTGCAGCTCTAAGTCCGGCCGATATAAACTTTGAAGAAACGTTGTCTACTTTACGATTTGGTGAGCTGTAGTTCTTTGTATCTTTCTTATCATTTTCCGTTTTTTTTCCTGTGAAACACATTGAAATCAAAACAATATTTTGGTGTTGTAAATTGGTCGCCATAAACAGTTTCTGAAGCTAACGTTTCGAGCGTTAGCTCTTCGTCAGCTTTGGAAACTCTCTACGGGGGCCAATTTATATTATTAACTCAGTTTCTAAAAAAACCAAATTATCTCCAAATTATCACACACACACACACACACACACACACGCACAGACACACACACGCACAGACACACACACGCACAGACACACACACGGACACACACACACGGACACACACACGGACACACACACGGACACACACACACATACCGACGCAGCACCTTTTTTTTTTTTTTTTTTAGAAACTTGCCCCCTTTAACATTTTAGTGTCGTTCTTTTGGTCAACTTTTATTTAAGAGACCTGTAAGAATATGTTTATGCCATCTCGTGTTCTGAGAGTGGAATGTCCTTTAAGTCTTGATCGTCCAATGTCTTGAATGATCAAAATGTTAGGGTCACTTAATCACTTCCCCTTTAGCAGCACTATTGGTCAACAAGGCCCCAAGCCCAGATTTTGCATTACTGGTCTGCTTGCAATTTCATTCCACAAGTTTAACGCTCTTACAAATTTGTAATTTTGTGGAAGCTAACAAATTAGTGGACACAAAACAATAGACGCTTCTATCGCCGAAGAAGTCGAACTGATAACTCAACGTTTTGTTTTTAGCCGACCGTGCCAAGGCCATTAAAACTAAAGCTGTTGTCAATGAAAGTCCAACTGAAAAACTGATTCGTGAATTGCGTGAAGAAAACCAGAGACTCCTGGAGCAGTTAAAGCAGGGTGGCGGGGCAATCATAATGCAAGGAGAACCCGGCCAACCACAGACGTCAGGAGTCTCAGAAGAAGGTTTTATAACTTGTTTTTTCTTCTGTGCATTTGAGGCCCTTTATGTACCCTCGCTTGCATGCAATGATGTTACCTAAAAGTGTTCAGTTAGCCATGAACGACGAGACCCAACGGCTTTATGAGTGCCCAAGTACATGATAACCACAATTAGTCGCACATGGTTATCTTTTTACTTTTTCCAGAAATAAAAAAATTATCATAGCAAAGATTTGCTTTGAATGATGGAAAAAGTAAAGCTGTTGGTTCTCATCGTTCATTGATCATGCTTTTTGGGTGTTAACGTTTTTGCAATCGAGTGTAGCATAACATTAAGTGTATTGAGTGCTGCTTTTGATGTAACTCGTTAAAGCGAAACACATGTAGTTTAAAAGGAGCGAAAAGAAACGAAAACTAGTGTTATTTTCATATTTTAACATGGTTTCCAACAGCAAACTCTATCACACAAATTGTGGCCAAAACACAGTACGATTAACGCCTTCTTTTCAGAATTACAAAGAAAAACAAAACAAACAAAACAATCAAACAGATGGACATCCATGGAAGCAAACTCATTATTTTCAGGACAGCAGAGGGCTTAATTAAGAAGTCAAGGCGACCTCCTTTGGCCTTCTCAGATCCTAAGTAAACAGCTCTGGTGTAAATTTGAATCGCGCGCTGTAAATGTATATTCTTTACTGAATAAACAAGCCAATTTTGATTGAGTTTAATTTTGATTTCTAGAGGTGAATGAAATGAAAAAACAAATGGAAGAGCAGGTATGTGGTATAAGAACCTCTTTCAGGTCTTTGCTCAAGGAGAATAAGGATGTTTTTAATTTCATCCGTCTTATACTCTGAACATTCAACAACTGTTTCTTGATGTCTTGGAGAATAAAAAACTGATAGAGATAACAAAACGAACTGATGATAATACTAATGACAAACAAGCAAACAAAATGGGTATCTCAACAACGATCAAACGAACCAAACTAGTGTTACCTTCAGCTTCAGACAATAATACAGTGCTCCCCAAGATATGTAAGTTCTCCCCAAGTCGGTTTTTATTTATTGCCGGGGGGGTTCTGTAATTTCCTATTATCTCCCCTTATTTTACAGTTGGTATCAATTTTCTATATTCCCCCTTTGTACTCCGTCGGTGATGACTGACCCCCCCCCCCCTTGTTCCCCCCTTTAAACCATGTGATCGCCAAAATTCCCCCACCTCCTCTCCTAAGGTGATGTATAATGACTGGTTCCTAAAGAAAGATCTGCGCACTGCACCTTTGAGTGACAAGGATTTTGTTTACGTAAATGTTACAGCTCTTACAAAATCAGCGGGAGATGGAAGAAATGAAGAAGTCTTGGCAGGAAAGATTGGCCGAGCAAGAGGCAGCAAATAAGGTGAGGTTGAACCACTTCCCTGTTGTTACAGAAGTCGCTCCCTCAATTTTAACACCTAACTTTTATGTTCATTTTACACACTCATTCCCACCCCTGCATACGCTTTGTTCCTTTTTTACCCACTGATCACGAGATTACTCATCGGTGGAGTGGGAACCCATTTTCATGGGATCCCATACATCAACACCAAGGGAAGCTACAAAGGTTGCTAGTGAAACTACTGATTAATATATTTAATACTATACAAACGAAAGATTGGCCGAGCAAGAGGCAGCAAATAAGGTGAGGTTGAGCCACTTCCCTTTGTTTCCTTCTGTCGTGTTACCGGCTATGAGTTAGATATCAAATTTGATTATGGACACAAAATGCGTTACATTTTGGGGCAAGGAAGTGCACTAATACTTTGTTCATTAAACCTGCTACGATTATATCTCGAACATTTTTTTTTTTTTGTTGAACACGTTTTTAATAATAAATATTTTGGCTGCTTGTTTGATCTTAGAAAAAAAAAAAAAAAAGCATTCCTTGACGATTCAGTTATTACTCGAATATGTGTTTTCTTGAATACGTTTTCGATAATTGCCAAAAAATAATTTTGCTGCTTGTTTGATCTTAGATAAAAAACACACCTAGACGATTCTTGGTCTCTGGGTCTCATTTACACGTTACTCATCTCAAGGAAACCTTATTGGGTGGATACTTCTTAACAAGAGGCTTTATGCCTATGTTGTTGTTGTTGTTGTTGTTGTTGTTGTTGTTGTTCGAGTTAGCTCCTGTTAGTGGGAGTTTCTTTTCATCAGGCTCACGGTACCTAAGTGTTTTCACGTACATTATACACAGGCCAAAGAGGAACAAGAAAAGAAAGAAAAAGAGCTTCGTAAAACTACTCCGCACTTCTGGAACCTTAACGAGGATTCGCAACTTTCAGAAAAAATTTTCCACTTTATCAAACCAGGTTTGTTTCTCTACGAGTTGGCTTGCATTTAATCATGTCCTTAGGAAAACTGAGCTCACTCTGTGTATTGTGCAAAGAGAATATGAACTGGCTCATATTCTCTTCATTGTGCAGAATTACAAATCTTCCTGCTACTGCTGTTGTGCGATTGGTTTCCTTTTTATCTTTTTTTTTTTAACCTTTTGACCAGTAAGAGTGAGTAACACCCAATTCCTCGTTACAAAGTCACCCCTGAATCAAACATTAACGTCATGAGAACAAAGGAAATGATCACTAACGAAAGAAACTCTTGATTGTCAAACAAACTATCTTTATAGGCGCCTGTGGAAATTTATGGAGAACAATACAGATAATATGCATACTGATGTTAGGGTGTAAAGGGTGAATTCTGCTTTGTTGGCTCTGTACGAATATATGGCCTAAATCTAATGAAATTCGTGGCCAACATTCTTTATTTCGTCGCAGGCGTACAGAGAATTGGAAACAAAAAAGCTGATCCCCAACCTGAAATTATATTGAGCGGTTTGAGGTAAGACGCAGAGTAACAAAGGCCGCTTGCCTTTCTGTTATTTATCACACTTTAAGCTTTCTGGTAATTTTAAGTCAATTCTCAAAGTATCCCTGGATGAGGATCATTTATGGTAAGTAAAAGACACCCAGAAGTCCATAAGGGGTAAACTCCGCGCAAAGTTACATCTTTCTTACGCCGTTTTCCTCGATTTTACAAAACACCTTTGTTCTGAAAGGTGAGGCACTAAGGATTTATTCACAGACTGAAACGACAGTCCAGCTCATGAGGTAGTCGATCAACCCGAGAAATGTTGACAAAGACAACGATAATCAAAATTTTAATGTTGACGGTCATACTATGCATGATTCCTTGGTAGCTAAAGTAAAGCAGCGAAGAATGTTGTTCTCATGTTGCCCTAGTACTGATTTGACCCGCAGAAAAGTAGACAAAGTAAAGCAAAACTGTCAGTGAAGAATGAAAAGCGAAAGTGTTGTGAATGAGTTTGTGGGTGTTGGGAAGGGAGGAACATTGCATTCATGCCAAATATTTACTTCCCATGCAGCTCTGTTCTTAGCGAGAATCAGAATGTTAAAGTTGTTAGTTGATGACATTGGAAAAGGTTAAAGGGAGACCTCCTTGTGCTTTAGTCGTCTCCGAAAACATTGTTAAGTTAAAGCATATCACTTTGTTTTGTCCATAGCATTCTTACAGAGCACGCCTCAGTGACATATAAAGGAAACAAAATCACAATACTCGCCAATGCCAATGCTAAACTGATGATTAATGGTGAAGCAGCGCATGAAGAGAAAGAACTTCACCATAATGACAGGTAAAGCTATGGTTGAACTGTTCCACGCATGGCGTGTTGTTTGGGAGAGGAGAATGAAATGGGGTTTAGAGCCATGGGGAATTGCCGTTTTCCGCAAAGAATTTGTATCTGCAATCTTGCTCTATCACTAGATCTTTTCCTATTTTGCATTTTTGTCTGTTTAGTTGTGTTTTGCTTCATCTGCTGGTGTGTTCATTTGTCCGTCCCTTTTACTTAACTACTCGATTTGCGCCTCTTTTCGTCATGAGCGGGTGAATCAGTCAGCCATTCATGCTTATAGGTCGCATTTTTGGTCTGTTTGTGTGTGTGTTTGTTTATCTTTCCTTTTATTTGTTTACTCCACTTGTTTGCGTTGTCGTTGTTGGTCATGTCTTTGTTAGTCAGTCAATCACTCAGACAGTCCAAAAAATTCACGTCATATTTCCAAGCTCACCTTGTTTCTCTACTTGTTTTTTGTTTTGTTCTGTTTTTGCTTGTTTGTTTGTTTTAGCGTTATGTTGCTTTGCTTGGTTTTTACTTGGTTTGCTACATGTTGATGATATTTTCTTGATAAACCTTGACACTAAACCGAGGAACTTTTAACTGCAATTTGAAAACCATCGACACAAATCGATGAAAATCAGTCGATCTTAAGCTACCGTAACGCCCTTATTGTGACAAATACATGATATTTTGGATGAATTGCGACGAGCTTTGCTGTGAAATTCAAGGTTTTTTCGATGTTTTATTTCATTTAGATTGCTGTTTGGCTCTGCAACTTTGTACGTGCTGCATCATCCTGTTGAATTCGAGAAGAAAAAAAAACAGGGAATCAAAATAGAAGAAGTAACTTATGACTTAGCACAGGAAGAAATAGCAGCAAGTTCTGGCTTTAACATGGGGAAGAACAGTGGCCAGACCAAAAGTATGTAATCTGCTCATTCACTTATACTCGGTTTACCTAAAGAGAAATTTTACATTGAGGATTGCCTTTGGTTTTACTAAACTTTGCTCTGTGATTGGTCCAGAAAACTCATGCCATTCTCTCAACAAATCAATGCAAAATTGAAAACAATCATAATTAGGTCGCCGACGTTTTCTCGCGTGTTAGGTAGCTTGCCTGTTTAAACTTTGAGTTCTCAATGGCTAGTGATAATGTACACCTTTGCTGGGTCGCTGATCACTGGGATTATTCTGGTGTTGTTTTTTTCGACTCTCAATTGAAAAACTGCTCCAATCGCCACTGGGATCGTCTCAATCTCCCGTCAACCGTGACCGTTATAGAATATGAAAACACTACACAGACGATCAGTAACTCTCTAACGACCACTGAGTGACTAGAACGGTTATGGCCTCTCTCTTGCTCTCCTTCTTTTTGAGGTGAAGGACGATCGTATTATATTCCTCTAAAAACTCAATAGAAATTCTTAAGACATGTTTGTAATTTAAAAGCAGCTACCACTATGGTTAAGTCGTCTCTAAAATTCAGGACTCATTTGATAACTTTCGCTCTAAGGCCAAAGAGTAAATTCACACACGTACGCGCAGTTCTAAGATCATGAGAGCTCGGGAACTTGTAAATATCAAGCTAAATGTTTCAATAATATGAGCTGATGGTTTTTGTAGATGAACTGCTCTTACAGGAGGATCTAGTACAGATGGTTCCTATGGTTAACGAGTCCAATGCAATGGCAGAAGAACTCAAAAAACCGGTAACTGCGTAAAGATAAAATAGTTGATTGTATAAAGGGAGAAGTAAAAATAAGTTGCACTTGTTATTTCAAGGTCGTCTCACTGGTAACAACTATTCGGGGAAAAGAAAAGATGAAACAAAAACAAAAGATGACTGGAAGAAGGGTCCCATAAATGTTCCGTCGGTCGAGCCGTTTTAAAGAAGACGAACATGTAACGTTGCAACAAGGCAACAGATACCCCAGAAACAGCATGCTTTAAATAATTAATTAGCATCAAACTGAATTAAGGCTGCCTTGAATTTTCATGTCCTTGTTGGATTTAAAGGGCCCTTGTTAGTCCTCATGATTCTTAGTTAAATAATTAACTGCAGAATACAAAAAAAAATATGTTGCCCATGTTGTTGTTGTTGTTGTTGTTGTTGACTTGACTTGCATACCGACATGCCATCCCAAACACCTTGTGTGCTTATTAAGGCAATGTTCAAAATGTTCAAGTAGTTTTTATCATTATTTGTTGCAGGTTAAGTTTGAAATTCTTTTAGTTTCACCTCAAGCGCGTGGTCTCAAGGAAGGAAGAACAGAGGTATGAGAAAAAGTGAAACTATCTTCTTCGAAAGGCAAAGGAAATTATCATCGATTATCATCATTATCATAGTTTACCTGTGAACTAGCTCATTAGCTAAGCGTAAACTCCACGTTAAATAAAGTATTAGTGTCAGTAGCATTACCATTGTTCAGAAAAATTCTCCTAGTGGCTCGAAAAGGCATGGTTGTAGTTGCTGAAGCCGAAATGTCACGTCAAAGACCTCACATTATTGAGGAAGTCAATCTATGGAACTTCACTTTATTGGCACCATTTTTCAACTTAACTGAACCAGACCTGCTGCTTTTCCTTTGCAGGTGAACGTGAAAATGAAAAGCACCGTTGATGATGCGGAGTGGACCTGGGACAGAAACAAGTTCATCAACAGAACGTACTTAATGAAGGAGATGTTCCAGAATTATTACGATGGAGAGGAAGACTGGGATTTACCAGAGGTCTGTTGGTCTTCGGTTGTATGTTCTGCTCTACTCGGGTTTAAACTATTACTTCTTTCTTATCATTCAAATGAATATATGAGATGAATAAAAAGCCAAAAAACCGAAAAACCAAGGGAACGCTACTCAGCATAGATAAATTATAACTGACCGAGTTGTTTATAAAGAAAGTTGTAGGTCGAATGGCAATGAAGGGATAGGAATTGAATAAATGAAAAGAAACGCTATTGCAAGCTACGATACGAATCATAACATTTTATTACTAGTTTGATATGCTTTCGATGCTTACAAATCGACGATGAGCCTAGTGACTTCGTACACGTCACGATCAGCACCGTCGAATAATTCGTCTTAAAGTGTTTTTCACAATTTATTACTTTCCTTTATTGACTTGTTTTGTCAAGAAAATTATTGTCTCTATTAGACCATTGAAGCACAAAACTGTTATTGATGTATATTTCGACATTATTCTATGAAGGAAAGCGATCCATTTTGGGAGCCTGATGATGCAGAAGTGTTTATTGGCTCAGTTCATGTGTATCTTCAGAGTTTGGCCTATCAGGTGAGATTTCATCAATGACAATTTAATAAATAAAGAAGCTTTGGCTGTGCTCTGTTCTATTGTAAAGCACTTAGGAAGTGGATAGAGCACGAACAAAATGTAGGGGGAAATACGAGACGTAGTCGACTGTTTCTCTCTACTTCTTGACAGCCATTTATGAATAACGACCGTAAAAATAACTTCTTATTGACTGAGTGTGAGAACCATACTGAAGAATATTGGCGCGAGGTCGTGGCAGTACGGACCGAGTGCTGCAAGGTCCGTACAAAAACCACCGAATGCTCATATTTTTCTGTGCAGCTCAAGCAAGGAGGTTAGTAAGTAGATCATCATATGTCACTCGAACCAAACTTGTAAAATTTGAATTTGCTGGCTTTCGCGAACAAAAAATCTCGTGAAATTCGGCAGAACTAAGCTGAAGGTCGCGACAAAACAAGATATATTTTTGAAAAATTGCAACGAAGCTAGACATGTTCTTCAAAGCGACTCAAAAAGAAACGGGTACCGCCTGCAGAGAGCGGGCCCGATGGAAGAATACTGTCCGCTCATGAACTGAGAAGAAAATAAAAATAGTTATGAAGTTTATTATCGCTTCCCTGGAAACGATTCATAGGACAAAATCTCCAAAGAATCAATCACGATGCTCGGTTTTACTTAAAGCTACCTTGCCATTTGATAAATAAATGTGTACACAGAAATACAGAAAACTGATTTCAGAAAAATTTCCTCTGAGATGTAACGAATTATTTGCAACGCAGATTGAAGTGGAAGAGAGCCTTGCGATAACAGACCATAAAGGAAACGAAAAGGGTAAACTTCAGGTTCGTAATGAACTAAGACCACTTTAAATATTTTCCCCAGGTTGTTTTTATATAGTAGTGTTCGTGAATTTCGAAGAGTAGTACTGAAACCATGATGTCCAAACAAGAGAAATCAAACGGGAATATTGAAAGATACGGACACACAGAAGCGGAGAAATGATCTCAAATAAAATAGGAAATACTGGGAAAATTTAGAATATAATAATAACGGTATTAGTGATAATAATAATGATTTAGCAGTGGACAATCCATAAGGTGGCTATTCTTGTCCGCGAGAATTTGAAATGTTGGTTTTTGCGGGGGAAGGAAAACCGGACGACCCGGAGAAAAACCCTCGGAGTAAGAACAAGAACCAAAAACAAACTCGACCTACTTATGACGGCAGGTCCGGAAATCCAACCCGGGCCACAATGGTGGGAGGCGTGTGCTTTCACCACAGCGCTATCCCCGTTTCCCTAATCTTCAGGCAAACAATAATCAGGATTTGGAAAGATCTTTACTACCGAAGCAAACGAAATGAATTATCGAGTTCATGTTCCCCCCCCCCCCCATCCCCCCTCGGGATAAAAGATTCACACTCAGAAACATTGACGCTGTCCAAGCCAAAACTCTCCCGCTTACAGTGAATAAATTCTTTCTTTGGCGGCAGGTTGAAGCGTATCCCTGTGATCAGAACTCAGAAGAGCTAGACGATTTTGTGGAAGAACCCGAGGAACTGGTATATTTTCGATTTATTCTTACTCTCTCTTTATTATGTCTTCCCTTTTTTTCTCTCTCTTTTTTTTTTTTTTTTTTTGCTTTTTTTTTTCTTTTCTTTTGCATTTTTTGGTTTTTGTTTTCTGTTTTTGCTTGTAAAGTTTTTTTCTTCCGTTGTCATGACAGTAATAGTTGTTTATGCCTTGGTTAGCATGACAATTCTTTTTATGGTTAATTTATAAATCTTTCCTTTTTTCTTCAGATTGGAAAAACTCTATTTTAGTTCCTTTGTCATTTTGACAATTTTTTTTTTTGTTCGCCAATTTATAAATCTTTCCTTTATTTTCCTTCAGATTGGAAGAGCTCTCTATTTTAAACTGAAAATTCCACACGCGAGGGGCCTTCCAGCCATATTTGGGAAGGTACACAAGTTCCTATGCTTAGCACGATTAAGAGATTTCAAAAGATTTCGATGGCACCATGATACGACCCATCCATCTTCTGTTTCTATTTCCATGTAGCGTCCCTTTTCGCCTTAATTACGCTTAAATTTCATCCAGTCATAAGAAAAGTTTTTCTAATCAGATGCCCCAGAATTTCTTTGCCTCGATGGAATGCAGACAACGCTGCTCGCGTCAACGTATGACGCACTGAAAGATTCGTATTATTTGACGTCGATATTATGGTAAAAAACGAATTGAAAGTGGTTCAACGTGGCTATACTTTGATCGACAACGATAGTCGTCATCACAATGGTTGGTGCGTTGTCGATGAGTGTACAGACCACGCTAAACCACTGTCGATTTGTTAAATAGCCAGGAGCCATTGAGACCTTTTAATAGCAATCGTTAAAAACTGATTTCAAATCATAGTCATCGAAAACATACAAGACGAAAGCTGGAAACTCAAATACCAGTGAAATTAGAATGCATTAACTCAAGCCTCAGCTTGTGAAGAACATCTCAGAAAGAGCACAGCTACATGATCTTATCTTGTTAAGTTCCGGCTACAATTGAACCAAGAGGTCTCAAACATCGAGATCTTCCAAATATCCAAGCATTGCCGAAACTATTGAAACAAACAAACAAACAATCATAGGCGATTCATTGTTAATTTTTTTTTTATCCCCAGGGCGAAACATTTTGCAAATACAAACTTTATCTTGATCACGATTACGCTAAAACAAAGACTGTCTCTGGAACAATAAACCCTTCTTACGACCATGAGAAGAAATTTACTTTTAATCCTGTGACAAAACAGGTATGTTTTGCCATTTTGTACTTCCCTGTTCGTTTTTCTCATGATTGATATTTTTCTTTCTGCCTTTCTAAGCCCAGCAAAAAGAGACTTTGAAGATTGGAAAGTTGATTTTGTCGCCATTTTGCCGAGCGATCGTTTTATAAGAAGCTGACCAGCCTAGAGGGAGTCATTGGGGTTAACCGTTAGCCGTAAAACGGCAAAAATATAGCTGTTAGGCGTTAAAATGGACGAAGTTTAAGCTCATCTTTCAAACCGGCAGTCTAAATCCCACAGTTATCAACGAACGCTTTTCATTCCACTAATTTATTCGTGTTTTTCTCGTTGCCATGTTCCCACCAATCACGTAGCTCCTTTTTCTGCCTTTAAAAGCACACACAACCCACAATTCCCCTATTCGCTCCGACGAAGGGCTAACGCTCGAAACGTCAGCTTTTATAATCGTAACGGTGGCCAATTTATCATTTCAACTTTGTTGATATATTCAAATTACTTCGTAAAGAAAGTTACCCACAATTTTTTTTTTTGCCGGATTTGTCTTTTTGAAAGTGTCAAATCTTAGACTGTTTTAAGTCCTGTTTTATGGACTAATGTGAGATAACAAAAAAATTACGCTATTTCAAACCAAGAGTAGCTCGATCTGGATTTACCCTGTTGCCTGAATCTTGAGGTAAAAGCGAGCAATGATATGTGTTTTAGAACGATGAAAATTAATCAACAACTTTTCGAAATGACGATGAAAATTAATCAATAACTTTTCGAACTGATTAAAATTAATTTTTAACTTTTCTGTTTACGGTAACAGAAAGAAATTAATCGTCACCGTAAAATGGACAAAAAAAAGCCATCACCCCATTGAGACTCACGGATTAGACCATTTTGCCGCTGGTTTTAACAGGGGCCCTGTAACAAGCCATAATTAATCGGACTTTCAGCGCAATTTGCCATGGGATAAAATCGCATTCCTTTGTTTTATCCCTTGTAGTTGATAGATTATCTGTTGAATTCTCCCCTTCTGATTCAAGTCTGGGGAAAGCAGAGTGGAAGAAAGATCAGTACTGTTGCAAACAGGAGAGTGTCGGTTGGACAAAGGGACAGTGGATTGAAGAACAACGAGATTGTGGTGAGAATGCTGCACAGATCTCTAGTATTTTTTTTTTCTCTTTGGTTCTTGAGCTTGTTCTTTTCTTTGTTCGTTTGATCATTACTTTCAGTTCGTTCATTCGGTTCCATTTAGTCTGGCATCCTGTCTACGACAAGTTGAATCGCAATTTATGGTATCCTTAATTGTGCGCACGCTTGGAAAAAACAAGAAAGAGACCACTTTGATTGGCTATGCAACCCGGAATTTCCTTTGTTATTCACCTCCGAGAAACTCGTGCGGGATTTGCACCCGAAAATATTGTAATCATGGCAGGAACAAATGAGTTAAAATCATCTATTTTGTAATGAATTATCTCACTGATTTAATATACTACCTTCACTTCGATGAATAGTCGTAACCTATCTACTCTTTTCATTCTTTCCATTTATTCCATTATTCATTCACATATTCATCCTTTCTTTCTTTCTTTCCGTGTGTTTCTTTCACTCATTTAATTGTCATATATCAATTTTATTCATTGCTATTTGGATGGTTTCTTTTCTTGCTTACATTTTTCAGCGGAGGCAAGAAACCCAGAATATGAAACTAGAGTTGCATAAATCGATGAAAAGAAACGATAGATCTGAAAAGAAATTCGTAAGTAACCAACGGATGTTCTTAAATGTGCACATTTATGTCTAGCCCATAGAAGAAACAGCGATCATTACGTAAATGATTGGTTTTTGACCATTTAATTTCTCACAATGTCACCCCTAAATCACACAGTAAGGTCAAGAGAATAAAGGAAATGGTCACCAACTAAAGAAGAAGTTAATTGTAAATTGTTTGAGTTTGACAAAGCAAACCAGCCGTCAGCCATTTTTTAATTTAGTTCAAATTTAGGTACATCCCAATCAGGAACGCCGATTTTGTAGAGTATATGATAAAGACAGTTACTGCATTTGATAATGATCTTCGCATTCCTTTGAAGTATCGTAGTGCCCTAGCATTGGATATGAGTTCGTAGTTTGTAATGAGTTTGCAAAAGAGAACCTAGTGAAATCTCGATTTAAAGCGTTCGATTTTTTATGTCTGTCCGCGCGTAAATCTTGGTAAAATGATATTTTTAGAATACAATATCAGTTTTCTATGGGTTACGCTATTTGGAATCATAAGAGGGTTGTGACAGTGAAAGGTCAATTTTAATTCGCAGATTATGGAGAAAAAGCGATGAAAAGTGGTAGTTTCACCATGCGAGTGATTTGGCAACGTGCCCTTTACTTAGTTTGGTGTAATGTTTTTTTGTTAGTTATGCACCAGCAAACTTTAATCTTTTCTTTTTAATTCCTTAAAAACAGAAAAAGATGCGAGAATTAGTGGAGGATGCCAAGAAGAAAGGTGTCTCTACAGTTGAGGTATGAATTTAATATTTGGCTCATTTCAGATCTGATCGAGAAAGTTTCACAGCTTTAATTAGAAATTTCCTTTTCTTTCGGAGACATCAGCCAACTAAGATCCACATGTTTCAAACTCAATTCGCAACGAGGAATACAAATCGACCCAGTTTTACAGGTCGTGAAAAGATTTCTAAATGGTTTTGAGTCGTCGCCTCTAAAACTTCACATTCACTGTCAGCGTTAAGGTTTCTTAGAAAGCAACAAGTAGTCACAGGGATGATCTCGACATATTTGAAGGAAACACTTTCGTACTCATTTCGATAAGCGTGCAAAAAGTGGGTGTGATATAATTGTATGAAGTTTTCGTAGGCTGGAGCAATTCGTCACACGGATTTGTGGTTTTGTCGGCTTGTCTCGGTTGTCACCTTTATGTGGAATTGAGATTCGTTTACTTTCTGACGCCAGGTCGCTGTACTTGAGGACATTTTGAACGGTGGCGAAGGTAACAAGTTTAAAGCAACCGCTACTATCGTCCTGCAAGCGCAGAAGTCAATGAACAATGATGGAAAGGTCACAAGTTCGGCTTGTTCGATCCAGTGAAAAGTTAAGTTAGATCGATATTTATTAGACTGTCACAGTAATTTACGACTGCGTTGTAGACTCAGTGCACCTCCATGTTTTAAATTTTCTTTTCGTACCTTTTGAATGCAATTTTGTTCACCAATCCACGACATTGGCAACAAAAAGTGCATTCATTAGCCTTCAGTGTTACAAGTATTACGGTGTTTTTTGTCGCAATTACAAGTAGTGATAGACAATGTACAATCCTTTAGCGTTTTTTAATAGTCAAAAAGGACTCAGAGGTCAAGACGTGGAAAGAAGACGAACAGCGAGTAAGGATGTTTAGAGATTGAACAAGCATGCGCCTTTTTTCACTTCTTCGTTTGCACATAGAATTGTCGCTTCCAGACTCATTCGTTACTCACCCATTTTCGTCTCTATTTTCGTCTCATTATTGTCTGTAGTTCAGTTTTCAGGAACATTTGTAGTGTTTCGACGTAAATTAATTCACCATGTCAACTTATTTGACATTTTTTTGTCGTTGGAAAGAAAGCTACGCTAACTTAACGACGGTGATATGTAACCGCCATATAGTTTGTGTCTACTTGACATTTTTTGTTGTTAAAAAGAAAGCTACGCTAAGTTAACGATGGTGATATATAACCGCTATATAGTTTGTGTCCACTCGACATTTTTTGGTGTTGAAAAGAAAGCTACGCTAAGTTAACGAAGGTGGTATGTAACCGCTAGATAGTTTGTGTCCACTTGACATTTTTTGTTGTTGAAAAGAAAGCTACGCTAAGTTAACGATGGGGATATCTAACCGCCATATAGTTTCTGCCTACTTGACATTTTTTTTGTTGAAAAGAAAGCTACGCTAAGTTAACGATGGGGATATGTAGTCGCCATATAGTTTGTGTCTAGTGCTCAGTTCATTGCATGCGGGTTCGTGTAGTGTAATGCTGTTTATAATGGGACTTAAATCAAAGAAAACCATGAATACAGTTTCAGAAGTGAACACAGCCAAATGTAAAGTGTGTCAAAATCAAATTAGACTCTGAGATATATAACCACAGTCAGACTTTTAACTTTCCTTGTTAATTCTATGCTCAACACGCATTTATTCTTCTCCTGGATCGCAGAGAGCATTACTTACTACTGACAATGTTTACCCAATAAGGCTGTACTTCAAAGTATTACAAGTCTTATTTTAAGTATATTACGTAAGCACACACACCACATAATTTAAATTAAATGTTTCACCCTTCTCCTTGTTGCATGTTAAGTCTGTTTCCACGAATGTAAATTTGCAATAGTAAATAAGAGATGTAATTTGTTGTGTCCCAAAAGTAATCTAAATAAGATTGAACATGACCTTTATAAGATTCACCGCACAAATGCACGCTATACATGTACGTTTTAGTACATTATTATGGCATATATTCGATGCGCGGTTCGCATTCAAGGTTTGTCGTCGAAATAAAGTATTGACAACAAATTTACAATTGCATGATTTTGGCGGTTATTGCTCTGGGAGATTTTCCAGCTTAGACCCCTTAGTCCCAAGTTCTGATTGTAAATTCTCCACTCTAACCGTTACACATTTTCTTATACATTGATTATGGGAATTTGGTGTTACATCAAGACAACGTCTACTTGATAAGTTTGAGTATTCTCATTACCTGTATGCTGAATAGTGTAAGGATTTCATTGGGGGAAGTCACATTTTAATCACTTCCGGGAGTTTAAGGGTCAAATTGTTTTGAAAGAAACAAAGATGGATGATTTTTGAATGACGCAGTCACTGGATAAAACAGCGCCTTCAGCATTGATGGCAGGGGTGCAAGACTGGTGAAAATATTACCTTCGTTAGCGAACTTCTTGTATTTCAGTAAATAAATTTCCTTGAACGGAATTAAAATTAAATGTTTGTGGTTCGGAAACCTCTTCTCCTTGAGTAATGTTTGCTTCTCAACAAAAGCAAGTAAGACAGGGTGTCTGTCTAAAACAGGTAAACAATTCATACATTGAGAACCACTACTTGGAGCCAGATTTATCAGTGAACCAAGATGGCTAAGTGAACTACATAGCTGTCCATACAATGACAAGCAAACTTAGTTACCTGCTCTGTCTCCAACTGTCTATACAATCAAATTTCTATTCAGCAGTAAGCTAACTCAGAGAGAGCAAAAGAAGGTTCCTCGGTAAAAACCCCAAAATGCTTTCCCATCTTGAATTTATCGTCATATTTATCGTAGTGGACAAAAGCTTTATGAAATTGAGAAATACCACTTGGTGTATATTACCGGTATTCCCCATTTTTAGCTGGGGCAATCACGCAAAAATAAATATTTAGGGGCTTTTACTAACGAGTATGCTCTGTGAAACTGAGAAATTAAAATAATATGAATAGTTCCACCTTGGAGGAATCCGATTGCACCATAAGGTAAACTCCGAGTCTGACTGGCCCTATGAAGATCAGTCTGCATATCAAGTATTCACAGCATCATAGTGATACCGAAACGACATGTGGTTTCTATATTTTCTTCCGGTCTACCTTCTCCTTTCAAAACCTCTGCTAATGTACTGGTTTTATCCGATAGATTTGTAGGCGGTTGATTAAATCATCACAGGTCAGATAAGTCACACAGCCTGCCAGTTCCTGTTGAATGACGTAATTTTAGCACGTTTCAGAAGTATCCCACTGCGTAGTTGTCGCCTGAGTCAAATAAACAGTTGTCATTTGTTTTCTGAGAAATCTTGCTTTTAGACAGTGTGGGTGGATTGGGAAGAGTTTGCGTCACCCCAGTTCTTCTAAACACTGCTCAAGACCTGATAGAATTCAAGTCTAGCAGCATCTTTCAGCATCATTTTCAAGGGAGGATACGGCAACAAATACGTCGGTTTTCTTAAGCAGGCATTTAGGAAGTAAAATTGCGTCCTCAGTCCGATACTGCTTTCTGGTTCCGCTTTTAGCGCATATCTTTCGTGATGTTTGACTCCTAAAGTAAGTAGTGGCAAGCTACTAATACGGATTGAATTTCGGTCCCGGTTTAAGCGCGTCTCGTTAATGATATTTGACTACCACTGCCAAATTGAGAAGATTCTCACAAACATCAAATGATTTTCCATTCCGGTTTAAGCGCGTCTCGTTAATGATATTTGACTACCACTGCCAAATTGAGAAGATTCTCACAAACATCAAATGATTTTCCGTTCCGGTTTAAGTGCGTTTCATTATGATGCTAAATGACACCCTATGCTTAATCAGCATACCGGTATAAAAAGAAAAACATAGAAGCCTATTTCAGATCACATTTGCTACAGATTTAAAGGAAGCAACGTCTTTACATTACACCATGTTTAAGTTAGTAGTGTTTTTCGTATGTGTATTCAGTGCTCTGTCACAAGAGTTGGACAAGACGGCAGCGGAAGGAAGGACCGTTAAACAAGAAGCTGGAATATTCCAAAAAGATGAAGAAGGTGGAATGTTTATTAAAGGAGATGAGGAAGTTAACGAAGTCGAGATGCCAGAAGGATCGAATGAAGGTAAATCCGATGTCGTGTTAGATCTAGAGCTACTTCTTATTTTCCCCTCAGGAACAAAAATGTCCCAGCTCGACTTACCAAACTGACCCCAATTTTCCATTGTCCATAACCTTTTTGATGAAAGAAAAGGTTGATCAATTTTCAACACCAAAGTGGAACCACGAGGCGCACCCTTAAAATTTGGTTTTAAAACTTGGAAATTCGTCACTGTCTCTTTCGGAATCGGAAATTTGCGATGGTTTTTACGAGAGAAATTTTTTTCTCCGACATTGGCTTGAATTGGTGAGCGTTGCGTTACACGTTACGAAATCGGATCGATAGCCTCACTGTCACGGGCTCTCGACCAGTGATTTACAGTTATAGTGAACTTGCATATCGATGAGTAGCGATCACCAAGGATTTTGACCTCGTAGATTGTACTTGTATATTTACAGACAATTGAGGAGGAATAGGGTAGTTAATCGTGACCGTTGTATTCCAATCATTCTTAACATGATGGCAGAACCCCACTCACAATTTGAAACAAAAGGCATCCTCAGCTTCCTGTTTGGAACGTAATCTTACACTTAAAACAGCGTAACTAAAAGCACTCTGAGATTTTATTCGTTTGAAAGTGCTTGATTCGTAAGGATTGAAAAAAGAAAGAAATACGCATGGTGTGTTTGTGGGAGGATACATAGCTGAGATTTTCACTTGTCAATTATATATAGCTGCTGATCTGAGTGGAAACAAATAGAATCGTTAAAAGTTACTAGACTGTTAGATAACGTTATCATATGTGGTATTATTATCCAACTTCACAAAGAAGAGTACAAATAACGTGCGAATCGAGTACAAATATCCTGCGATATTGAACAGTTAAAAAGAAAAAACCTGTTCAGCCGGTCGGCTGCACGCGCCACGCTACTCTATCTGTTTCGCTTTTCCCTCTTCTTAAGAAGTGCGTATGAAATAAAGTAGTAGGACGATGAATAACTTCCTAGAAAATTTGTGTGTAGAAACACGCAAGTTTAAGGAGCCCGCAATATAGATTTATTCTGGTCAGTTACTTGACATCGCTTTCACCTCATGAAAGCATGAATAGTTCTGTTTACTCAGTTTGCGTTTTACTAAATAAATTATCTCTGTTGATTCTTTTCTTTTCCCCTAGGTAACGGAACTTCAAAGAACCGTGCACGTCGCTATACATACCGCTGTGGTCGATATACCTACAATCCGCGATTTCGGATGTGCTGTGCTGGTACAGTAGTCTCCAAATCTGGCATCAGTCCCAGCTGTTGTGGGACGCGCGGCTATGACGCAAGATTTCGGATGTGCTGTGCTGGTACAATAGTCTCCAAATCTGGCATCAGTCCCAGCTGTTGTGGGACGCGCGGGTATGACGCAAGATTTCGGATGTGCTGTGCTGGTACAATAGTCTCCAAATCTGGCATCAGTCTCAGCTGTTGTGGGACGCGCGGGTATGACACAAGATTTCGAATGTGCTGTGCTGGTAACATTGTTTACAAATCTGGAATAAGTCCCAGTTGTTGTGGAAAGCAGGGATACGATGCAAGATTCCGTAGATGTTGCGCAGGTCAGGTTCGATCCCGATGCTAATTAAAGCCACCTGAGATGGACGAAACGTGAACAAGCAAGTAGCATATATCTTCAAAAGCGAGCGCAAAGGGAAATTAATGAAGTTAGTTGAATCTCAAAACAAAGTGGAATTATCCTTGATTAAAGAAAAGAAAATATACAGTCAAACCTGTATTAAACGGCACTGTATTAAGTGGTCATCCTGTATTGAGCGATCGGTTGTCCATGTCCCGAAAATTTTTCCTCTTTAAAAAGTAGTGTAATTTTTAATCTCTACTGACCGCTCCTACTCTGTGGAATCTGTATTTAGCCGTCAGGTTTGACTAATATTGGTAGTTTCCGTAAATATATGCTTCTCACGACGTGCGTGTTGCTGACGAGATTCAGTCGAAAATTTTTACAGCTTTGCTAGTATCGCAACCCTTTGATGATCTATTGTAATCTTGGATTACTTTACTTTGCTTGCATCTCCGTCACTGATGTAAACACGATATCTAATAAAGGAAGAAACAAAAAGCTTTCTTTTCTCTATACTTGAATGCTGAAGGGTTTGGGCTCATTTAGGTTATGACTGAGAGATATTATTTACCACTCGGTACAGTGCAAAATTTCCTGGTGCGTACTTGGCTCCTTTTAATTCAACATAATCCAAAGCTAAACTGATGTCAGGTTAAAACGTATAACTTAAACTTATCAGTTTAAGTTCTTGTGAAACCAAGAAGTGTTGAGCACGTTTCTGAGGTTTAGGTACTCTACTGGTTATCGCCCTCGGCAAATAAACAGGATAGCATTTGTTTTCTAAGAAATCTTGCATTTAGAAAATATAGACGGGTTCAAAACAGCTTGCAGTAGTTAAATGAAATCTAGTTTTTCACGAGGGGTAACTTTTCAATATCGTATCCTTGATAACACCGAGGAGAATAATTCTCTAAATGAGACTTTGCAACCAAAACACTGGCACTTTAGTGCGTGATGATCCATGCACGTCATTTGGCGAAGAGCGCATGCCTAAGTATGCTCGCGTCACGCAAGCTTCTTTGTCTTCTCGACACCGCTTAAGATCTCCTGTACTCATCCTTAAACACGGCTACACAAATGTGTAAAGGCTGATAGTTTCTAAAGAAACTGTTTGGGGCTGCGTCCGTGGGGGTAACGAAATAATTTGAATATATCAACAAAGTTGAAATGGTAAATTGGCCACCGTTACGATTATAAAAGCTAACGTTTCGAGCGTTAGCCCTTCGTCGGAGCAAATAGAGGAATTGTGGGTAGTGTGTGCTTTTAAAGGCAGAAAAAGGAGCTACGTTATTGGTGGGAACATGGCAACGAGAAAAACACGAATAAATTAGTGGAATGAAAAGCGTTCGTTGATAACTGTGGGATTTAGACAGCCGGTTTGAAAGATGAGTTTTTGTTCAAGAGTTTTACGGCAAATGTGGGTTATTTCAGCGCAAGCTTTTAATATAAAAACAAATTGCGTTTAGCACAAGAGGTGGCTGTTTGGCTCCGGTTTGAGCGCACCTCACAAATGATGTTTGACACACAGCCAAACAAACAAAGCCGCTTAGTTGATTTTCACTTCCTGTTTAATAACTTCCTATTTTGGGTTTACTACGTGTAAACTGACGTCGTTTCAGCGTTTGTTCCTTTTTAACTAAAACGTGTTGATCACGATTCAGTAATATCCATCTGGTTGATCACGTATGCTAAATAAACAGCATGATGGTATAATAAGAAGTGAATCAAATCTGGTACAGATATCCGATGTTACAGATGTGACATCTCTACAGTACACCATGTTCAAGTTAGTAGTATTCCTCGTCTGTATTGCCAGTGCTTTGTCGCAAGGATTGGACGAGACGCCAGCTGGAGAAAGAGCCGTTGAAAAAGAACCTGGAGCTTTCCAAGATGTTGAAGAAGGTGAAATGTTTATCGAAGGAGGTGAAGATGTCGACGAAGACGAGATGCCGGAAGGGTCGAGTGAAGGTAAAGCCGCTCTCGTGTTTTATCAAAGAGCTACTCAACTCTTCTCGTTCTTATTTTAAATTCTTTCATAGAAAAACTTACATAATGACAAAAAGCAGTCCCCATAAAAACTGATTTTCAATATTTTAAATTTGGACATGAGGAAAGATCGAGCAGTTGGTAATTATGACTGACTTCACACCAACTGAATGTTTGGACAGCAATAATTATTTCCGTGACTGCGGAACGATAACAGCAAAGAACGCCACCAACGTTTGAGCCAAACCAAGAGAGAAGAATGGCCGTTTTCACACTATAGGACGGACAAATCGTCTGGACGGACAAATCGTCTGATGTGAAAACGGGACGAACAAATTTTTCATTGCGCTTTTCTATAGGATTGCGTGAGCGGGAATGGACGGGTCATATGATAGACAGATTTCTTTAAAGTTCCCTGTCTTTCAGAAAACGGAATCGTCGGAGACCCAGGGGCTCTTCTGCCCTTAACTTGAAATCGACTCACAGCCCCTGGGTCTCCGAGTATGAGAAAACGGAAGCGGTATCATATAGAGTAGTATTCAAGTCAGTGACTTGTCAATGCTTTTATATCTTTCCTCTTGAAGGCTAAACGGAGTTAACCGTATATTGGTTGCAACTATTCCACTTCTACCCCATTTTGCAATGGTAGAGCACCGGAAACAACAGAAAATACTACGTAATTATACTGGAAACAGGGTTATATACGGACGAAAAGCTACAAAACAACCGCGCATCATTTTTTTTTCTTTTTGCTAATCACAAAAACACTTTTTATGGTTTCGTATGGTTTCGTTTCGTTTTGTTATTGTTTGTCACGTACGCCTTGGAAAATCGATAAGATGCTGAGATACATATGGCCGTGTGAAATATTTCGCGAACTAAAATTTGTTCATCGCACGTTAACACTTATTAATAAACTCGCAAAATATCCCCAAGTATTATATGTACATGTTAAACCATCAAATAAGGTGTTTATATTTTCCCTCAGGCAATGGAATATCAAAGATGCGTACAAGTCGCAGTATATTTCGTTGCGGTTCACAAGGATACGATACAACCTATCAGATGTGCTGCGCTGGTATAGTTGTGAGGAAATATGGCAGCAGCTCCAGATGTTGTGGCAGGCAAAGATACCAAGCAAAAACTCAGATGTGCTGCGCTGGTACAGTTGTGAGGAAATATGGCAGCAGCTCCAGATGTTGTGGCAGGCAAGGATACCAAGCAAACACTCAGATGTGCTGCGCTGGTACAGTTGTGAGGAAATATGGCAGCAGCTCTAGATGTTGTGGCAGGCAAGGATACCAACCAAACATCCAGATTTGCTGCGCTGGTGCAGTTGTGAGAAAATATGGCAGCAGCTCCAGATGTTGTGGCAGGCTAGGATACCAAGCAAACACTCAGATGTGCTGCGCTGGTACAGTTGTGAGGAAATATGGCAGCAGCTCCAGATGTTGTGGCAGGCAAGGATACCAACCAAACACTCAGATGTGCTGCGCTGGTACAGTTGTGAGGAAATATGGCAGCAGCTCCACATGTTGTGGCAGGCAAGGATACCAAGCAAACACTCAGATGTGCTGCGCTGGTACAGTTGTGAGGAAATATGGCAGCAGCTCCAGATGTTGTGGCAGGCAAGGATACCAAGCAAACACTCAGATGTGCTGCGCTGGTACAGTTGTGAGGAAATATGGCAGCAGCTCCAGATGTTGTGGCAGGCAAGGATACCAAGCAAACACTCAGATGTGCTGCGCTGGTACAGTTGTGAGGAAATATGGCAGCAGCTCCAGATGTTGTGGCAGGCGAGGATACCAAGCAAACACTCAGATGTGCTGCGCTGGTACAGTTGTGGGGAAATATGGCAGCAGTTCCAGATGTTGTGGCAGGCAAAGATACCAAGCAAACACTCAGATGTGCTGCGCTGGTACAGTTGTGAGGAAATATGGCAGCAGCTCCAGATGTTGTGGCAGGCGAGGATACCAACCAAACACTCAGATGTGCTGCGCTGGTACAGTTGTGAGGAAATATGGCAGCAGCTCCATATGTTGTGGCAGGCAAAGATACCAAGCAAACACTCAGATGTGCTGCGATGGTACAGTTGTCAGAAAATATGGCAGCAGCTCCAGATGTTGTGGCAGGCAAGGATACCAAGCAAACACTCAGATGTGCTGCGCTGGTACAGTTGTGAGGAAATATGGCAGCAGCTCCATATGTTGTGGCAGGCAAGGATACCAAGCAAACACTGAGATGTGCTGCTTTGGAAAAGTGGTGAGAAAATATGGTAGCAGTTTCAAATGTTGAGGCTCGCAAGGATACAATGCAAATTTCCGTAGATGTTGCCTAGGTCAGTCTCGATTCTAATGCTGATTCGATTATTCTACAGCTTTCACAATATGGCAGCTGTAGGATAATCTGCTGTAATTTGAAGTCTTATTTTTGTGTATCTCTTTCTGATCGAGTTCTCGTTCTGTACCTCGTTTTTTTCCGATCGAATTTAAGGTGTGAAACGCATGGGCCATACATCCCAGCGGAAAAAGCATGATTCTGTAATATAGGATACAGACCAAGTATTCGAAGTTAGTAAAATAATTATTAAATCTTTGGTTTCAAATAGAATGGGATTATTTCAATTCAAACAAGCTTTAATAGGTTGTTCAGTGAAATACGGCCGTCGAAATAACTTGCAACCGTAGCCAGTGTGTACTCAACGATATAATAAATGTGATTAGTATGTACCACTTATGAGAATAGTGCTTTTCACGCGCGCTGATTGGCTATTTCGTAAATGAATACAGGTACTATATTCATCTCCAAGCAACCGAAGAGACAAAACCACGCGTCAAGAGTTTAATTTCCGACCATTTTTGATATATATATATTGAAAGAAATAAACGATTTTTTTGGTATCTGTGTGGTATATACTAAAACAATGATCCACCTCAGTATCGGTGAATGTGTGTGATGGACATTTACCAAGTCGTGAAGCACCACTATTCACCTCTACCTTGGTAAAGTCTGTTTACGAGCCAGTGGTCCATCAGGCTAGGCCGGTGCTTAACTCCGTTTTCTGTAGCATGATGCGACTAGGAGTATTTCTACTCCCCCTCCCCCCGCCCTGGATGGGATGCCAGTCCATCGCAGGGTTACCCCCCAGTATTAAATTTGCCAGTACCCATTTATACACCCGGGTGACCTCCACCTTAGAGAATTACTAATAATTATTATTATTAATTATTAATTATTATACACCTTTCAATGTATCCCAGCTCTATGATAATCTATTATAATCTGAAGTCCCTGTTGTACTCGCCGTTTCTTATGTAAACAAGATTTCAAATAAAAGATCGAACAAAAATCCTCTATTTGAACGAAAAACTATGAAAGAGGATGAAAGAGAAAAGAAACTTAGCTTGAGATGAAACTTAACTTTCAAGGATCGACGTACCTCGCACTTCACTTCTTTGGGTCATGTTCACAGCCATTTATTCGTTCTGCAAAGAAGCATCTCCTACATTTGTTTTAACAGCCCTTTCTTTTAAACCGCTGAAAGCAAAGAAAAAAGCTCGCACCTTCCTTGAATATGTGACGGCGTTGTTACTCTTTAGGAATTTCAGATGATCCCATGAAAAAAGGAATAGAAGCTATGTTCCTTGTTTATAGTTTATCATAGCAGTTTATTGCAAGTTTACAGGTTTAAAATACATGATAAGATGAACACTGCTCGTAGTTAACTGTAGGTGCATATTTCACTTTTATACGGGGGAGACAACAGCCATTAAGGCATATTTTGAACTTTTCGGTTTTTCGGAGAAGGCAAAGCGCGATATACATTTTTGATATAACGACCCTTGGAGCGCTGAAGTGATTTTCGCTAGAAAAAATATCATTCTGAAAATTTTTAAAAACAAATCAGGGTAGTTTTGATGACTTTTAGACTAAGACAGATTCACGGGCAAAGTTTGAAAGAAATCTAAATTTTCGAACCGAAATGCATCGCGGACCGTTTTTTTTTACTGTTTTTAGGGGAGAATGCATCCTAAGGGTAAAAGGTTCGGGACTTTAACAAATGACCGCTAAAAACAGGGTGACCGCTTAATGCAGGTTTGATTCGTAATTCATGTTACTCGTCTACCAAAAGAACTTCCATAAGTTTCCACCCAATTTTTGTACCGTAATACGCAAGTTTTCACCATGATGAATGACAAATAATGATATAGGGTGTCTTTGAAACTCTTGATACGATTGGGCGGGACCCCAATCTTTTTATTATCTGCAAGGCAACCTCTCACTGTTGCCATTGAATTCCAATCTTGGATGTGTCAGTTCGGTCTCGGCTGGGCTATAAGCCAACCAGTTAAGGCTATCCAATACTAAGGAATCGATCAAGTCGCTTTAAGGGACGATGTTTGTTAGATTTGTATTTGAAAATACGATTTCATACAATATTAAAGTAAGAAAGGATGAGACACTCAACTTCTAGAGTTTTATCCAACGCATTTATTAAGCCTCGTGTGGATTGATAACCATACACTTGCGTTCTTCCAAGAAGCAATAACATTGACAGTTTAAAAAAAGAGAGATTTTAGAATAAAGGACTTCCAATAACTATACTGACTTAAATTTACTGGCTAGAAATCATTTTTTGAAGGTGAAAATTAAACTTTAAGGAATATAAATCACAGCTTTTGCTTCAATCGATCACAAAAAGAAAAAGAAAAATCACGTGCGCCGGGAGATGCCAGCATCGGTCAGTGGTTGAAATCAGTCACGTTCTTAATTAACTAAGCGACCGCTCATGTTCTCGATTAACAACGCGACTGCACCTGAACATGACAACATTTGTGGAATCTTCTGTCAAAGCTGCGAGATCCACAGCAAGCGAGGCTCGCACCCGACTTAGCTTGGACTTCACCATCACAGCACATTTTGAATCTTTTGTCGAAGGATTTTGAGCCACAACAGGTGGAGAGTGCGCTCGGTTTACCAACTATTTGCCCGGCACAACACATTCGGGATCTTTTGTTGTAGGTTTGATATCCACAACAAGCTGAATATGGACTCGATTTACTGACTATTTTGCCGGCACAGCACAATCGGCTTCTCGCGTCATAGGATTGTGAGCCACAGCAAGCTGAGATAAAACGCGATTTACGAACTATTTGACCAGCACAACACATCCCGGTTAATTTGTCGTAGGAGCGGGAGCCGCAACAGGCTGAGTGTGATCGCAGTTTATTGGCTATTTTACCGGCACAACACCATTGGAATATTTTGTCGTAGGATTGTGAACCGCAGCAAGCTGAGGTTGAGCCAGATTTACTCAGTATTTTACCGGCGCAACACATACGGCCTATTGTGTCGTAGGACTGAGATCCACAACAGGCTGAGGTTAAGCCAGATTTACCGACTATTTTATCGGCACAGCACATTCGGAATCTTTTGTCGTAGGACTGAGATCCACAACAGGCCAATGCTGGAACCGATCTACCAACCACTTCACCGTCACAACAAAATTGTCTTCTTGAGTCGTAGGATCGTGAACCACAACAGCCTGAGGTAAAGCCAGATTTACCGAATATTTTTCCACCACAGCATATTTGTAATCGTTTGTCGTAGGGTTGAGAACTACAGCAGGCTGAGAATGAATTTCTAAAAACTTTATCACCG